>NC_042622.1:275794963-276032171 GCF_901001135.1 Rhinatrema bivittatum | reverse complement strand
CGCAAAGGTGGAAGCACCTGGGATTGACAAAGGCTGGGCAAATTTTCAGGGGGTCCAACGTGTTGGACATGGCTGAGCTCCAGGATAAGCATGGGGGGTCCCCGGGAGATTGGTACGCCTATCTGCAAATTATTCATTTTCTGCGCTCGGAAGGTGCGCCTGGGGAGCTTTCCAAAGGCAAATCCCTATTCGAGTCCTTCTGTGAACAGCGAGGGCCCATATCTAAACCAATATCAAGGATATATTTACTCATTAATAGTGGGTATAAAACTAAAGTGTCTTATCAACTACATTGGGAAGCCGATTTGGGTCAAATACTCCAGGACTCTGAGTGGGACCAATGTCATATGATTACGGGTAGGAGCTCCATTTCTGCTACCATTAAAAAAATGGATACAAAATACTATATAGATGGTATATTTCGCCAGACAGATTACATCACATGAATCCTCAGATCAGTGAAACATGCTGGCGGCTCTGTGGAGAGAGGGGAACATTCTTTCACATGTGGTGGCAGTGTCCCAAGATACAAGTTTTCTGGGCTATGATTACGGGATTTGCAACCGAGGTTCTAGGGGATGAAGTGCAACCAGATCCTAAAGACTGTCTCTTAAGCTTGGTGGATGGGAAACTTAGTGATAAGCATAAAATGCTATTATTGCAAATATCTATCGCAGCTCGCAGTGAAGCAGCGTTCAGGTGGGAAAAATGTTGATGGCCCCTGCTTTGACGCACATCCTCTCGAGACTAGACAGGTTGTATCAGATGGGATACTTAACAGTGCTCAGACATGATCGTGTTCATAAATTTCAGGATGTGTGGGCACCTTATAAAGAATGGTTAACAAAGCAGGCTTGAAGCTAACCAACTCGACTGTGGTGATATTAAGGAGGGGGTGAGGGGAGGGGGGGAAAAATGGGGAAAAACTCGCCGATTGTGCCTGTTAATAGCTATGTAATCCGTGATCAAAAATGAGACATGACACGGGTTGTTTATACTTGGTTTATTCATTATGCTCCAGGCTTGTACCTCTTTCTATATTCCGCCCTGGTTGGGTGGGGAATAAGTTTACAAGTACAGTATATACATGTATAAATGTTTATGATTCTGATTCCGTGTTACTATGTAAGTTATGATCTATGCAGAAATAAAAATTTACAAAAAAAAACAAACCCTAGAACTTGGTTTTAGAAATCAGTAGTGCTCAGAGGACTAGCCAACAGTCTCTTGCCCACAATGGCTATGACTGTTACTTAATATTTTTTTTTTTGGTCCAACTTGGCCTTTATTTTGTTTTTAATTTTAATGGGGAAGGTATCGCCTAGAAAGCACAGTGGCTCAATGCCTTTTTAAAGGCTAGAATGTTAAACTTCTTTGGGTTTCTTCCAAGAATCATCATCAGAATGAACAAATGAAAGAGGAAAAAACCCCATTCAGCTCTGTGTAATGGAGTTACATGAGAACATAAGAAATTGCCATGCTGGGTCAGACCAAGGGTCCATCAAGCCCAGCATCCTGTTTCCAACAGAGGCCAAACCAGGCCACAAGAACCTGGCAATTATCCAAATATGCCTATTGACTCTTGCCCAATCTAAAAGGCCACACTGGACCTCTTGCACACCCCCGACAACCCCACACCATCCCAAAAGCCCCCCCCCCCCCCCCAATTGTCCTAACTACCTCCATAACATGCCTGGAATTGTTTTTATATTTAGGATTCTGGTGCTGAAGATGAGAAAACTGGGACAGCAGCTGTTAAAAAGCCATCTCCTGCAAAGCCACGCAGGAAGAAACTGAGCAAGAAAGGCAGAAAAATGGCCGGCAGGAAGCGTGGGCGTCCCAAGAAGATGAGCGTGGCAAATCCAGAGCGCAAAGCCAAGAAGAATCAAACTGCACTCGAGATCCTACTGCTCAGACTGTGTCCCAGGCATTGGCTGCCCCTCAGGGTAAGAACAGGGTCCTTGGCTTTTATTCCAGTCATTCAGAACCCAAAAGCTTTGCTGAGATGTCCCAAAAAGTCCTGTTATTGATTAGCCAGGACTGTATTGGGAACTAGTGGGCTAAACTGGAAGCATTCATTGGCCTTAGTTTTGGAGCCACCTATATGGTGAGCAGAATATCAAATGGCTGTATACAGACCTGAAAGGGTTCCTCCAATGTCAGATGTTTATGGACATTGGACTTATACTCTTGTTTATTCTTCAGTCTCCAACTTATTGTTTTTAATCTTTCCCTTCCTGGTTTCCTTTTCTTTTCACCTTCCAGTATGTTTTTATGTACGCATTTTAAACTTTTTCCCCCCTCACCTATTCACCTATTGGCAGTGTAAGCAGGACAGCAGTCCTGAGGCTATGTGTCACTCACTTTGCTGCGTAGCTGCTCAGTCAGCCTTTCTCAGGGATGCTGAATTCACATGCTTATAGACTCCCAGTCACCAGTGGCATACAGCAAGACACCAGTGGGTTCCTGTGCTTTGGTGTCTGCTGCTGCAACTTATAAACAAAACTATTTGAAGGAAAAAGTGATATTTCAGCATTAAGGGCCGGATTTTAAATGCCCTGCGCGCGTACAGCCCCGGGACGCACGCAAGTCCCGGGGCTTCGTAAAGGGGGCGGGGAGGGGGCGTGTCCGGCGCGTGTCCGGGGTCATGGGGTGGTTCGGGGCAGGACTGGGGGGCGTGGACGAGGCCTCTGGACCAGCCCCCGGGTTGGGTGATGGCGCGCCAGCAGCCCGCTGGTGCGTGCAGATTTACGTCTGCTTTCAGCAGGCGTAAATCTGCCAACAAAAGGTAGGGGGGGTTTAGATAGGGCCGGGGGGGGGGTGGGTTAGGTAGGGAAGGGAGGGAAATGTGCGGGGGGTGGAAAGAAAGGTCCCTCCGAGGCCGCTCCGAAATCGGAGCGGCCTCGGAGGGAACAGGCAGCGCGCGCAGGTTGCACAAATGTGCACTCCCTTGCGCGCGCCGACCCCGGATTTTCTAAGATACACGCGGCTACACGTGTATCTTATAAAATCCAGCGTACTTTTGTTCACGCTCGCACAAAATTATAAAATCTACCCCTAAATGTGGCTGCTTTCAAGATCTGTTTTTAATCCTTGTTCATTGTTTCTTTCTTTGTAGATACATACAAGTCACCTCATAGTCCATACTACCAGCTACCTCCTAAAGTGCAGCGCCACCCATCCAAACAGCTGTTAGTGGCACCCACTCCACCTGCATTACAGAAGCTGCTAGGTAAGGGGTTTATTTACCCTAGACAAGCCTAGAAAGGACAGAGATAAAGAGGTTAGGACTTTTCAGCTTGGAGAAGAGACGACTGAGGGGGGATATGATAGAGGTGTTTAAAATCATGAGAGGTCTAGAACGGGTAGATGTGAATCGGTTATTTACTCTTTCGGATAGTAGAAAGACTAGGGGCACTCCATGAAGTTAGCATGGGGCACATTTAAAACTAATCGGAGAAAGTTCTTTTTCACTCAACGCACAATTAAACTCTGGAATTTGTTGCCAGAGAATGTGGTTCGTGCAGTTAGTATAGCTGTGTTTAAAAAAGGATTGGATAAGTTCTTGGAGGAGAAGTCCATTACCTGCTATTAAGTTCACTTAGAGAATAGCCACTGCCATTAGCAATGGTTACATGGAATAGACTTAGTTTTTGGGTAATTGCCAGGTTCTTATGGCCTGGATTGGCCACTGTTGGAAACCGGATGCTGGGCTTGATGAACCCTTGGTCTGACCCAGTATGGCATTTTCTTATGTTCGTATGTTCTTATATTGGTAACAAAACTTCTTATGTTCAGAATAAAAAGAAATGGTCAGTGTGAGCTCATTTTAGATGGCAAATCAGATTTTGAGTTTTGGCTGCAGTCACTTCCAGAAGATTGCTTTCAATCCAATGATGTGTATTTTATCTCTTACTATTTTTCAACCATATGTACTTTATTTCTTTTTAATAAATGGGGATGCTCATTTTAATTCTATCTAATAAAGCTGTATGCCTCTGCCGGGCAAACTTCCAGTTTTTCCCAGTCCATCTACCCTGAGGAACTTCCTTTCACGCCCCCTGAATGACCTCACGTCTCATTTTAATTCTTTTTACAGACTCTTTCAAGATTCAGTACATGCAGTTCATGGCTTATATGAAAACTCCTCAGTACAAGGCAAACTTGCAGCAGTTACTGGAACAGGAAAAGGTTAGTAATCTTCATGCAATGATAGTGCCTGGCCCAGATGCTTTGTCCTGGATACAGAGATGTGTTTAACAAGGTTTTAGTGGTATCTGCAGAAGTTGATCGGTGCCACCAACAGTCTTTCTGTCAGTAATGAAGGTTGTATTTTTGTTAGTAGAGTACATAGATTAAAATAAATAAAAATGGAGGTTTTATATGAAAAAATGTGTGAAAAGAAGCTTAAAGGGTGACAACTGATTTTTGTATCTCTTGCCCTTAGGAGAAAAACACTCAATTGCTGGGTACAGCACAACAGCTTTTTAGCCACTGCCAGGCACAAAAAGAAGAGATCAAGCGACTGTTTCAGCAGAAACTTGACGAGGTGCAGCAATAGCTCCGTTTCTATAGTGTGCTGCCTTTTGAAATGGTGTAGGATGCACTACAGTGAGAGGAGGTTAAAGCACATGTTGAGATATGGGCAGAAGTCAGCCAAAGTCAACTTGAAAGTTATGCTAATAGGGTACCACTGATTGGCTGACCGGGATCGTTATTGTAGTGGCCCTTGTCTACTCTGCCCTATCCTGACTGAGCCATCTCCAATGCCACCAGCTCTTGTCAGACAGAGGATCCAAACCTCGGTTTCCCTGAGCCACAGGGTTTAAAACACCTTATGAAATTATACAGATAAAATGATTATTTCTTGTGCATAACATTAATGACTTGCGCACAGTGGAATGGAGTATAAACTTTGCAAGTCTGATTATACTTTATTTTGCTAGATAGGAAATCCTCTAGGTAGTAAGTTATGTAATTCTTTGTAATTTAGCCATGCAATGCTGCTAAGAAAGTATCATAAAATGTTATGGCTCCTGTGAAAGACATGACCGATATACTTTTACCTTTCAAACAAGCAGCCCTGGCTATAGAATGGGCGATTAGACCATGGATACTTGCTCAGAAGAGAGACTTCTTCCTACTTCTCAGCTAGCAGCATCACAACCTTGTGTCTCCATTGGTCCTTGGAGGGTTCCATTCAGGTACTGGTTCAGCCCAGTCCCTGCTTAGCTTCTGAGATCTGCCTGGATCAGTCCATTAAAAACAAATAATGCAATCTTCTCCTTATATAATGTATTTCTGTTTTACTCTCCAGTAGTAATGACTTCTAGATACTACTTCTCAGGAAGTTATATCACCTGCCCTGTTCCTTCCTGCTCATGGAAAAGGACCACAACAGCAGCAGTTGTCTGTGGAATTCTGCTGCTGGGATCCTAAAGGATGTTCCATGGGGCCTTTGGAGAGCTGCATAATTTATAGATGAATAAATTAATATTTAAAGAAACATTTTGAGAGGTAGAATGTCAGTTCATGAGTTGCAGGAGAATTACTTAGAGTGGGTGGAGGGATTACTGTAGGAAGAGGTGAAGCAGGAAGTGCCTGTCATGCAGCTTCCAGTTTGAGGCTTTTGATCTCAGTTACACTCCCCAAGCTGTAGTGCCCACAGGACCTGGCTGCTGTAGGAGTTCCTAGAATAGGATCTGAAGGTAGTAAAAATGTCCCCCTTCTCCTGTGCTGTGTGGTGCCATCAATTTCCAGGGCCATTGGCTAAAAATACTGTGAGACATGTAGCTCCCTAGGTTAAAGGGTCGAGATTACATTTTCCTCAGGCAAATTTTCCCAGGTGCTGCTTTCATAGCCACACTTAGCAGTTTTTCATTCACTCTGGTTTAATTGTCTTTACCAGGACCGGTGAGGGGTTTACTTTTTAATATTTTTTGCATATAGCTGGGTGTGAAAGCTCTGACATACGATGACCTGATCCAAGCTCAGAGGAGATCTCCGCCCACAACCAGCAGCTGAAGGAGCAGACAAAACAGCTGGCGAAAGACAATAGTGAACTCAGGAAGCAGAGCTTGCAGCTGGTGAGGACTCTTTCCATGCTGGTCCAAAGAAACTCAGTAAATCTGGGTCAATGTTTTCTCTGAAGCCAGCTCTAAAAGGCTTCTTTCAATGTATGCCATTATTCTAGCATCTGGTTTGTGGTGTGGCATGGTGCCCGCTTTATCAAGCACCCAACAGTATGCAAGTCTTGCCAGTAGATCTCATTCTGAGTTCTAGTACAGAGGTAAAGATCTTTGAAAGCTGCTGACATATCTGTAACCATATATTATGGTTTTATATTTCCTTTTTGTAATCCTGCCTTGGGCCTATGGGGAGAGGCAGAATATAAATTTGAACAAATAAACCATTCGCTGGTCACACCTTCTCCCCAAATATTGTAAGCATCAGTTCTATCCACAAGGCCACAGAGTAGTCAGATCCAGTCCTTGAAGAACACACACAGGACTGGGCTTTAAAGGATAATCCACAATGAATATTCATCTTCTATACCCGCACACAGTTCTGTTTCAGGTCCAGATCGATCACTAAACATCTCAGTGCCAGGTAAAAGTAATAATGGATTTATTATTAGCTTATAGGAATAACTTGCAAATAACACTAAATGGTACAAATAATCTGAGGTCAGTGTTGATGATCTAATCATTTAAGTTCCTTAGCATTCGTGTAGGTCATTCCTAACGAGTGGATTATGCACCTCTGCCAGCAAATGGAGACAGAGCAAAAGCTGATGTCACAGCTATATAATCCCGCCCTGACATCAGCCCATCAGTATTCTCCATCTCCAGCAGATGTGGACATGCATTTCCCCTTTGGAGATCTCCTGTGAGTAAAGAAAAGAAGTTGGAAAGATATCTATATAGCACCGCTTGCCTCCTGTGGTGATACCGTACAGTCCCTCCCTCAGAAGAATGCCCTTCAGTCTGTAGCCTTGACTGGCATGGACTTAGCCTACAACCACTATCTGGAATTTGAGAGAGATCAGTGGTGAAGACTTTAGCCCTCTGCCAGCCGCGGTCCCCCCCCCCCCCCCCCCCCCCCCCCCCGCTGGACCCGTTCCTGTTCTCAGCCAGGGAGGGCTGAGCTCAGGTTAAAAGTTTTTAACTTAAAAAAAAAAAAAGTAATTTATAGGAAGACAGCAGTAGAAGGGACTGTTTCTTTGGTGTTTATCTGTCCCGCTCACATCTCTTTGGAGTTTTGTGAGGTGAGGAGAGAGTGCAGGCACAGCGGATTGAACAGCCATTTGGCAAGGCCTCGCTCTCAGGCTTTTCCCATTTTGGCACTCTGTAGGCCACAGGGTAATTTCACGCCCTTTTTTTTTTTTTCTGCAGGTCATTGATGTGTAATTGCACTTCTCACAGGACAAGCAGGATGGTAGTCCTCGCATATGGGTGACATCATCAGGATGGAGCCCAATCACGGAACACTTGTCAAAGTTTCTAGAACTTTGCCTGGCACCTACTGGGCATGCCCAGCAATGCACCAACCCTGCATCCAGCAAAGGTCCCCCTTCAATCTTTTTTTTTCCGCGCAGCATTAGCTCTCTTGAGATTCCTGACAGGAGCTCTCTTGAGATTCCTGACAGGAGCTCTCTTGAGATTCCTGACAGGAATTTTCCTCACGGAACTTCTTTCAAAAATTTTCTACTCCATAGGGGTCCCCCTATCGATATCCATATTCCATGGTCGAAAGGTAAGGTTTTACCCATGTTGCGGTTGATTCACGTCGAGTTATCCCTTCAGGGCCTACAGGCCATCTACTGCACCGTGGCTAAAGTTTGTCGGAGTCATGGCATCTGGTTTTCTTCGGTGCCTCAACTGTACTCGAACAGTGTCCATCACTGATCTGCACGGGGTCTGTGTTATGTGTTTGAGGTCCGACCACAATGTCCTAACTTGTACCAAATATGCCCAAATGACACCGAAGGGCCGTAAGGCTCGTTTAGAGAAAATGGAGTTTCTCTTTCAGTCAAAACCCCCGACTCCATCGATAGCTTCGACTTTGTCCGAGCCGGTGCCATTGATCTCTTGCCAGCACCGGGACACCGCTGCTGCCCGACCGGCATCGACGATTCCAAAGGTGTCTATTCCCTCCTTGCCTCCTCAAGAAAAGGACCGAGGAGATCATGAAAAACATCGACACCGTCATCGCAAGGCTCAGTCCGCCGATCCAACATTGAGGTTACCCTCGCATAGATCTCTTTGCGTCGGTCCACAACCACAAAGTAGACAACTTCTGCTCTTATTCGCAGTCACCACTCGCAATCAAGAGATGCCTTCGCCCTCTCCTGGACCAGCGGTCTCCTTTATGCGTACCCTCCACTTCCTCTCATTTCAAAGACTCTCATGAAGCTCCGGCAGGACAAGGGATTGATGAGCCTGATAGCTCCCCACTGGCCACGCCAGGTGTGGTTTCCAATCCTCCAGGACCTATCAGTACGCCGGCACATTCATCTGGGGAACTATCCCCTTCTAATAACTCAGAACGAAGGGTACCTGCTTCACCCAACCTCCAGGCTCTATCTCTGATGGCCTGGATGTTGAAAGGTTAATACTCCAACCTCTTAACCTTTCAGAGTCTGTATCCCGAGTCCTGTTGGCTTCACGAAAGCCTTCAATGAGAAGGTCTTATTGCTCTAAATGAAAGAGGTTTACAGTCTGGTGTACTTCCATGTCCATAGACCCCTTCACTTGTTCCACTGTGAAGTTCCTAGACTATCTCTGGCATCTGTCAGAGTTAGGCCTAAAAACTTCCTCTATCGGGGTGCATGTTAGTGCAGTGGATGCGTACCATAAGAGTATAGGAGTTCCCTGTACGTACCAGGATCAGTCCAGACTGCTGGGTTATGCCTCCCCTCCAGCAGATGGAGTCAGAGAGAAAACTGAAAGCACCCCCTAGATATACTGGTGTGCCACCTGCGATCCCTCAGTATTTCCTCTGACTCCAGCAGATTGAGAGGCATAACCTGCGGTCCTGTCTGTGCTGTCTAACTTTTCAAATCTTACAGGTGTACTTTATTAATTTATTATTTTACTACCGGCTAGATCAACTGGTTTATTTCTTTGTTCTTAAAAAAAAAAAAAAGGTGTTATAGTCTATGTTTAGTTTTGTTGTACTTCTTTCCCTTTAGTTGACGCAGCGTGAAGGCAGGCAGTGAGAGCACTGCTCTCACTCAGTTTTCCCGGATTAGAGTGTCCCTTTTTGGTCCGGGGGGAGAGTTTACCGGTGGGCCGGTCACACACCCCACCCCCCTTCATTCCAGTTTACCGGAGTTCTACTCTGAAGGGGGCTGCCTTGCTGTTTAAAAAAAAACAAAAAAAACAGTCCAAGATAAAAGGCAGAGAGGACACTTAAGTCCTGTTGGTGGCAGGCAGTGCTCCGATTTCCAGCCCCAGCCTGCCGCGCTCGATTACCTGACCAGGGACTCCGGAGGGGGTGGCGATTCCACCCAGCGTTGTTTCCCTTGCATCAGGGTTCTGTCTTTGGCGCGCTTTTTCTCACGGCCTCTCCATGCCGTGTTCTTCGGCCTGCACGCCCTGCGGGAGGGCGGGGGCGCGACTCTCCCGAGTGGGTCTCTGCTCCCGTTGCGTTCCCGGGGGCGAGGGACCCTCTCGGGGGCCGAGCGCTGCCCGCAGCGGTCCGATGGTGTCCTCCTCAGTGCGGCTGAGGAGGCCATCCGGAGCTCGTTCTTCGGCCCCGCCTCCCATCGAAAGTGAGGCGGCAGCCATGTTGGCCACGAGGCAGTCGCCCGATTCAGCGTCGGAGGAGGGGGATTCCCCTCCCCTCTCCCCGCCTCCTTTAAGCCCACGCAGTGCCTCGGATTTGGAAGCTCCTCAGCCCCCCCCCTGAACAAACCCGCGGCGGACTCGCTAAAAAGGCCAGTGCCTTTTTCCTCTAAATTTGTGCTTTTAATGCACAAAGCGTTTTTGGAGGCTGAGGCAGGCTGGGAGCCAGATGACCCCCCCCCCCCCCCCCCCTGCAAAGATTCCTAAGGTGCTGAAGGGGCGAGAGAAGGCCGGAACTCAGGAAAAGACAGGAGCTTAGGAGAAAGCCGGAGCGCGTTCGTTAGGGGGTGCAGGGGTTCCGGTGGACCCGGATATCTCCCAGGACTTGCCTGACGGCGCAGGGCCGGAGGTCTCCGAGGCTCAGGGGTCTCTAGATGGGGACGACCCCATGATTTTACGCCTGTTTGGCAAGGAGGAACTCAATTTTTTGATCCTTCATGTTTTGAAGGAGTTAGAAATCCCAGCGCCACAACAGGAGATGGATACTTCCACAGGGGACGTAGCGATGGCGGGTCTGAGGGCCCCTCCACAAACATTTCCTTTTCATCCCAAGGTGTTACAGATTATTTCTAAGGAATGGGATGTCCCAGAAGCATCCTTGCGTGTCAGCAGGGCAATGAATAAATTATATCCCCTGCCATTGGAGTCCTTGGAGATCCTCAAGGTCCCTTCGGTGGACTCAGCAGTCACAGCTGTGGTTAAACATACTACCATTCCCGTCACTGGAGGGGTAGCCTTGAAGGATCTCCAGGACCGTAAGTTGGAAATCTTATTGAAACGCATCTTTGAGGTGGCAGCCTTGGGGGTCCGAGCAGCGGCTTGTAGTAGTATGGTCCAGAGGGCCACCCTCCGTTGGATCCAACAATTACTCACAACACAGGAGCTTCCACCGGATGAAGCAGAGCAGGCCAACTGTGTGGAAGCCGCGGTCGCTTACACTGCAGACGCATTGTATGATTTGCTTCGAACCTTGGCACGCACTATGTCATCGGCGGTTGCAGCTAGGCGTCTGCTTTGGCTCCGTCGTTGGTCGGCGGATGCCTCTTCCAAGTCGTGTCTTGGGTCTTTTCCCTTTAAGGGGAAGTTGTTGTTTGGTGAGGAGTTGGACCAACTCATCAAAGACCTGGGAGATAATAAGGTATATGTTACCTGAGGACAAGCCACGTCAGTTTCGTTCCTTCGGGAATACCCGGTCTCGCTTTCGGGGGCAGCGCCGGTTTCGCATGGGAAGGGGAGGTCCCTTTCCTCAAAAGCAGCAGGGACCCAGGTCTCAGCCTTGGACTCCTTCCTTTCGGGGTAGGCGGCTTCAGCGATTGGGATCCTCGCAGAATTTTGCCGCCAGCAAACCCGCACAATGAAGTCGCGCAGGCCCATTCCTCCCTTCCATCCATCGGGGGTCGGTTGTCCCTGTTTTGGGGGGAATGGGTCAAAGTCACTTCAGACCAATGGGTCCTCGACGTTGTTCGCTACGGCTACGAGTTGGAGTTTGCTCGGCCCCTCCGGGATCATTTTATGATATCGCCTTGTGGTCCTCCGGAAAAGCAACTGGTTATCACCCAAACTGTAAACCGGTTGCGGACCCTGGGGGCGGTGATTCCCGTTCCACCTGCCGAGACCAGGACGGGCCGGTATTCCATTTACTTCGTGGTCCCGAAGAAGGAAGGCACCTTCCGGCCCATTTTGGATTTGAAACAAGTAAACAAGGTTTTACGCGTTCCTCGGTTTAGCATGGAGACACTACGGTCTGTTATTGCGGCCGTCCACAAGGGAGAATTTTTGGCTTCTTTAGATCTAGCCGAGGCGTATCTTCACATCGGAATCAGGGAACGTCATCAGAGGTATCTGAGATTCATGGTATTGGGGGAACACTTCCAGTTTTGCGCCCTCCCGTTCGGTTTAGCCACGGCACTGAGAGTGTTCACCAAGGTTCTCGTAGTAGTTGCGGCTTTTCTGCGACGTCAAGGAATACTGGTGCATCCCTATCTCGACGATTGGCTTATCCGGGCAAAGTCGGAGGCCTCGTGCAAGCGGGCGGTCCAGTTGGTAGTGAAGAAGCTTCAGTCGTTAGGTTGGGTAGTCAACTTTGCAAAGAGCCAGCTGGTCCCAACTCAGCAATTGGAGTTTTTGGGGGCCCGATTCGATACCCTGGCGGGCAAGGTATTCCTGACGCAGCAGAGAATGGTAAATCTGATGGGTCAGGTGCAGAGCCTACTGGATCTCCCCTTACCTACGGCCTGGGATTATTTACAAGTCATTGGGCATATGGTTTCTACTCTGGAGATGGTGCCGTGGGCTTTTGCGCATATGCGTCCTTTGCAAAGGGCTCTTCTTTCTCGCTGGGACCAAAGGTCCGAGGATTACGGCCTGGAGTTGCCACTGGTGGAGCTGGCCCGGTCAAGCCTGGCCTGGTGGTTGGTCCCAGAACATCTCTTGCAGGGAGTGGACCTAGATCCTCCTTCGTGGATTGTGGTGACAACGGATGCCAGTCTGACGGGCTGGGGAGCGGTCTGTCAATCCACAGGGGTACAGGGGACGTGGTCTCCTCGCCAGGCCTCTTGGTCCATAAACCGTCTGGAGACCAGAGCGGTAACGTCTAGCCTTGCACCAGCTGCTTCCGATGGTGCAAGGTCGGGCGGTACGAGTTCTATCTGACAACGCAACCACGGTGGCGTATATAAATCGCCAGGGGGGCACAAAAAGTTGACCGGTGGCGGCCGAAGCGTCCTTGCTAATGGATTGGGCGGAGAGTCATCTATCTCGCATCGCGGCCACCCACATTGCAGGCGTAGACAACATTCAAGCGGATTTTCTCAGTCGACAACAGTTGGACCCAGGAGAATGGGAACTGTCGGCCGAAGCAATGAATCTCATCACCCTGCGTTGGGGGGTTCCGCTTCTGGACCTGATGGCGACTCGGCTCAATGCAAAGGCGGTGCGTTTCTTCAGCCGACGGCGAGAGCACGGGTCGGAAGGAGTGGATGCACTTGTGCTTCCGTGGCCTCGTCACATCCTCCTCTATGTGTTTCCTCCGTGGCCCCTAGTGGGCAAGGTGTTAAGGCGCATCGAAAACCATCGCAGTCGGGTCATTCTCGTCGCTCCAGAGTGGCCGAGACGTCCATGGTTCGTGGATCTCATCAATCTCGCGGTGGATGGACCTTTACGTCTAGGGCATCTCCCGAACCTCCTTCGACAGGGGCCGGTATTTTTCGATCTGGCGGATCGCTTTTGTCTGGCGGCTTGGCTCATGAGAGGAGGCAGTTGAGGAAGAAGAAAGGATACCTGGAAGCTGTCATTTCCACGCTTCTTCGTGCACGTAGGTCCTCAACTACCCTTACTTATGCTAGGGTGTGGAAAGTGTTTGACTCCTGGTGCAGGGTCTCCAAAATATCGCCATGTCAGGCTTCGGTAGCTCATATCCTTACCTTTTTGCAGGAGGGTTTGAAGAAAGGGTTGGCCTACAGTTCTCTGAGAGTACAGGTGGCGGCTCTGGGTTCTTTGAGGGGCAAGGTTGAAGGCTCCTCTCTAGCGCGTCACCCAGATGTGGCCCGATTTTTACGAGGCGTTCGGAACTTGCGTCCTCCCCTAAGGGTTCCTTGTCCTTCCTGGAACTTGAACTTAGTCCTCAGAGGGCTCAACGCGGTCCCCCTTTGAACCTCTACGGCGAACCTCCTTAAAAGATTTAACTCTAAAGGCGGTATTTCTGGTAGCCATAGCATCGGCACGTCGTGTATCGGAGCTACAAGCTCTTTCTTGCAGAGAACCGTTCTTACGTATTTCGGATTCTGGCATGTCCCTGAGAACAGTCCCCTCCTTCGTACCTAAGGTGATATCTGCTTTTCATGTTAATCAGATGGTGGAATTGCCTTCTTTTTCGGCAGCCGAGCTGCAGTCTCCTCAAGGTCCTGATTTGAGGCGGTTGGATGTCCGTCGAGTACTCCTGCGTTATTTGGAGGTCACCAATGACTTTCGGAGGTCGGATCACTTGTTTGTGTTGTGGCAGGGTCCCAAGAAGGGCCTACAGGCGTCCAAAGCAACTATTGCCTGGTGGTTGAAGGGAGCTATCGCGGCCACATACATTGGTTGCGGTAAGTCTGTTCCTGAGGGGCTCAAGGCCCATTCCCTTCGTTCTCAAGCGACTTCGTGGGCTGAAAATCAACTGGTTTCCAGCCAAGAAATTTGCAGGGCGGCCACATGGAAGTCGTTGCATACTTTCGCGTGACATTATCGGCTCGATGTTCGAGGGTCGTCATCTGACTCTTTTGGGAGCAGCGTAATTCGAGCGGGACTCTCTGGGTCCCACCCCAGGTAAGTAGGCTCGGGTACATCCCAGCAGTCTGGACTGATCCTGGTACGTACAGGGAAAGGAAAATTGTTTCTTACCTGATAATTTTCGTTCCTGTAGTACCAAGGATCAGTCCAGACGCCCACCCGGATATGTGTTCTCGAGAGTCCGCTCGATCTTCTTCCTGTTTCATATGGTAAGTGCTGATCCATTTCATTACGATTGAGTTGGGTTATTATCTGCAGAATATTTTAAGGAATTTTACTACTTGCAGGCTGTTAGTACCTGAGTTTTAAAGAATGTTACTACTTGATCTAGTCAGTTGTTTTATAGCCAGTTGCCATATTTACGCTTTGGCTCCGTTGGCGGAGGGGTGGTCTTCCATTTCCTTCTGCTTTGATATTAAATATACTGAGGGACCGTAGGTGGCACACCAGTATATCTAGGGGGTGCTTTCAGTTTTCTCTCTGACTCCATCTGCTGGAGGGGAGGCATAACCCAGCAGTCTGGACTGATCCTTGGTACTACAGGAACGAAAATTATCAGGTAAGAAACATAATTTTCCTATGTTTCCATTTCAACACAGCCCTTAATATCACGTTTCATGAGAGGCTTGCTCCATTTAAAACCTGCACTGTGCCCTCCTGCCCCTGCTTGGGGCCTTAATGTGGTTTTGGGATGGCTCAGAAAACCTCCGTTTGAGCCTCTCCACTCCTGTGATCTCTGCTATCTCATCTGGAAGGTAGTTTTTCTTCTTGCAATCACGTCCGCTCGCAGAGTTAGTGAATTTACAGGCATTAGTTACCTACCCACCTTACACTAAAATTCTGCATGACAGGTTAGTGCTCCGCACTCACCCTAAACTTTTGCTGAAGTTAGTGTCAGAATTTCATATTAACCAATCTATTATCCTACCTACTTTTTTTTTCCCAGGCCCCATTCGAACCCAGGAGAACAGGCTCTGTATTCTTTGGACTGCAAACATGCTCTAGCTTTCTGTCTGGATCGCACGTCGGCCCACAGGAAATCCACTCAATTGTTTGTTTCTTTTGATACCATCAAATTGGGAAATCCTGTGGGAAAGCAGACCCTCTCCTGCTGGTTAGTGGACTGCATTTCTTTTTGCTACCTGCAAGTAGGTATTCCGCTACAAGACCGTGTAAAAGCACACTCAGTCAGGGCCATGGCGACATCAGTAGTGCACCTCCGTTCGGTGCAGATTGCTGATATTTGTAAGGCTGCTACTTGGAGTTCTCTCCGTACTTTCGCAGCCCATTATTGCTTAGATAAGGCTGGCAGACAGGATTCCATCTTTGGCCAGTCTATTCTATGCAACTTGTTTTCAGTTTAACTTCCCAACATACCTCCACCAACCTGTTCAGGGTTTAGGATGCCCTCCTAACCAAATTTCCACCCCTGTTGTTGTGCCTGTTGCACGTCATTGGGTGCATTTGGTGCTTTGCTTGGGCATCCTCAGCTCGGTACCCATATGTGAGGACTACCATCCTTCTTGTCCTGTGAGAAAGCAGAGTTGCTTACCTGTAACAGGTGTTCTCACAGGACAGCAGGATGTTAGTCCTCACGAAACCCGCCTGCCACCCCGTGGAGTTGGGTTCGTTTACGTTTTCTTATTTTATTTTCGCATATACTTTTAACTATAAGACTAGGCTGAAGGGGGACCCCTGCTGGATGCAGGGTCAGTGCATTGCTGGGCATGCCCAGTAGGTGCCAGTCAAAGGTCTAGAAACTTTGACAAAAGTGTTCTGTGATAGGGCTCCATACTGATGTCACCCATATGTGAGGACTAACATCCTGCTGTCCTGTGAGAATACCTGTAACAGGTAAGCAACTCTGCTGTCTTTGCACCCACTCTAGTCTTTGCATGCAATTTGGGTGTTCTTCCATTTGGACACACATCTTGTGCACCCAGTTTAGGCATTGATTCTGGGTGTCCAGTTTGGGCATCCAGTAGGATGAGCGGCCTAGGCATGTGGGCTTAGACACATTTTTTGTGCATCCATATTAGGCGCGCTTGTACGCGCAGGAAAGCTAAGCACGACACTTCATCGGGCTGTGCTTTGAAGAAACCTAAGGTTCTCGGATTTTAATGATTGGGATACGACCATACCATGCTTTAACTTGTTAAGGAATGACAGAGAAGACAGAACAAGGGAAGGAGTAACTCTTTATGTCAAAAACAATATCCAGGCAACTGAACTGCAAGGAAGAAGCATTATGGACCGTCTTAAAAAAAAAAAAAATGGTGCATCCATTTTTACTGGCGTGGTTTACAAACCTTCAACTCAAACGGAAGAACTAGATAGAGATCTGGTCGAAGACATCCAAAAGGTGAAAAAGAAGGGAGAAGTGTTGATTGTTGGAGACTTTAATCTGCCGGACATAGACTGGGAGAATCCCTTCCGTGGAATCTACCAGAAGTAGAGAGATAGTGGATGCCCTGCAAGGGGCTGTGTTCAAACAAATGGTAATGGAACCCACGAGGGAGGGAGTTATACTCAACCTAGTGCTCACTGATGGGGATAAAGTCTCTTAATGTCTGGGTGGGTGCCCATCTCAGCACCAGTGATCATCTAACAGTATGTTTGATATCCCAAATAGGATATGGAGAAGTCACGCGACCAGAGTTTTGAATTTCAAAAATACAGATTTTGTCGAAATTGGGACTTGCCTGGAGGCAGAACTAAAAGTCTGGGAGAAAATGGGAGAGGTGGAACAACAATGGGCCAAACTAAAAGGAGCAATTACAAAGGCAACAAATTTATATGTTAGAAAAGTAAAAGAAATAAGAAACCAATCTGGTTCACAAAGGAGGTGCCTGAAAGAATAAAATCATCAGAACAGTGCTCAAGAAATATAAAGGATCCCAAAAAGAGAAACACTGAAGAATATCTGGTGAAACTTAAGGGAGCAAAGTAATCAAGCAAGCAAAAAGTCAAGTGGAAGAAAGGATTGTCAGAGGTAAAGCGAGGTGACAAAACATTTTTCAGATACATCAGAGAAAGAAAGGTCAAAAGTGATATAGTGAAATTGAAAGGTGACAAGGATCAATGTGTGGAGAGAGATGAAGAAATGGCGGAAATATTAAACAAATACTTCAGTTCAGTGTGTTCACTAAAGAGGACCCTGGAGAAAGGCCATCACTTGTTAACAAGACTGTGGATGGGGTGGAGTAGAAGAAACTCCATTTACAGAAGAGAATGTATGGGAAGAGCTAGGAAAACTGAAAGTGGACAAAGCCATGGGGCCTGATGAGGTTCATCCCAGGATACTGAGGGAGCTCAGAGATGTGCTGGAGGGTCAGCTGCATGACCTGTTCAATAGATCCCTGGAAACAGGAGTGGTGCCCAGTGACTGGCGAAGAGCGGTGGAAGTCCTGCTTCACAAGAGTGGGAGCAGAGAAGAGGCTGGAAACTATAGGCCGGTTAGCCTCTCCTTGGCGGTGGGGAAATTAATAGAAACTCTGCTGAAGGAAAGGATAGTGAACTGTCTATAGTCAGGAGGATTGCTGGACCCAAGGCAGTATGGAATTACCAGGGGAAGGTTCTGTCAGATGCATCTCATTGATTTTTTTTGATTAGGTGACTAAAGGATTGAATCGAGGAAGAATGCTCGATGTGATCTACTTGTATTTCAGCAAAGCTTTTGATAGGTCCTGCATAGGAGGCTTGTGAATAAAATGAGAAGCTTGGGAGTGAGCGCCAAGGTCATGGCGTGGATTACAAACTGGTTGACAGATAGAAGACAGCATGCAATGGTAAATGGATCCTACTCTGAAAAGAGAACGGTGTTAAGCGGAGTGCCACAAGGATCGATGTAGGGACCGGTCCTGTTCAATATCTTTCAGGCCAATACAGTTAAGGCGCGTAAGAAAAAGTGTGGCAGTGCCGGGCACCTGCTAGTTTGCCGCGCGCACAGTCCGGATCACATACCGCTCGATCCAGTATTTAAATGGCATGCAAATGCAAGCCGCGTCCAAAGCGCGTCCATGAAGCGCAATCCGTTTTACTGTATAGGCGCTATACAGTATCCTGGGTGCACTTGAACCTGTCATTTCAAATGTCATTTCAAATGATGTTTGAAATGACAGGTACCAGGAAGTGGATGGTTCTCGTACAGACCCTGCTGCCTTGAGCGCCCGGCGTCAGCAAGCCCCAGCAGCTGGCGATCGGAGGCAGGGAGCGCAACAAAGCACCCTCCTTCGGACGGGCAAGAGAGACGAAATTTCACAGTCCCAAACCAATCCCATTAAAGCCCCAGCAGAGAGAGACGAAATTTCACAGTCCCAAACCAAACCAACCCAATCCAAGCCCCAGCAGAAAGAGACGAAATTTCACAGTCCCGGGCAAACTTTCCCCCAGCCCCCGCTCACCTGCCCTGGCCGCGGCCACGCAAGTCCCCAGCAGCAGCAGTAGAAGGGCGTCGAGAGAGAGCGGCTTCAGCAGCCCGGGGCGGATCGGGCACTCCCCATGCGAGGCGGCTTCCAGCAGCCCCGCCAGCAAAGGTGAATACGTGCACGCCTGTACGTCCAATATAGGCGCTCAAGGCAGCAGGCGCATGAACGCACGCCGTGACCTGAGCGCCCGGCTGGACGTCGGAGGTCATGGTATGCGCGTATTCACCTTCGCCGGCGGGGCTGCTGGAAGCTGCCTCGCATGGGGAGCGCCCGATCCATTGAAGCCGCTCTCTCTCGCCGGGGGGTTCTGTAAAGAGGGAGGAAGTCTTAGAGGGGAGGGCGAGAACTGTGGAGGTCATGGGAAGAAGACTAGAGTAAGGTCAAGTTAGGAGAAGGTCAGGAGTAGGCTTGTTTGAAAAGCCAGGTTTTGAGGTTTTGTTTAAATTTCTTGGGGCATTGTTCCTGGCATAGATTAACTGGCATGTTATTCCAAAGAGTTGTTCCTGCGATGATAAAAGTTCATTCTCTGGTGGATACATGTTTAGTAAGTTTGGGTGATTGAGTCAGGAGTTTTGCCTGGTGTTGTGTTCTGGTTGATCTGTTTGGCTTACGGAATATGAGTTGTTCTGAGAACTATTGCATATTTTGGTGTGTATGGACTTATGTATGAGAGTGAGTGATTTATAAATAATCCTGGAGGCGACAGGTAGCCAGTGTAGAAACTGGAGAGCAGGAGTAATGTGGTCGTGGCGGTGCTGTTGGTGAGTATGCGAGCAGCTGCATTTTGTAGCATCTGCAGTGGTTGTATTGAGTTTTTTGGAAGGCCTAGAAGAATGGAGTTGCAATAATCAAGTTTGGCAAGGATCGTGGCTTGTAGTACTGTGCGGAAGTCGTTAGGGTGTAGGAGTAGTTTAATTCTTTTTAGTATGTGCAGCTTGAAGAAGCCGTTTTTTTAGTGGTGGAGATGAATTTTTTAGATTAAGGTGGTTATCGATCATAACACCCAGGCTGCGAACATGTTGTGTGTTGGTGTAGTTGTTTGTGACGAGTTGGGGGGTTGTGAGGTTTTGTGAGATGTACGGGGGTTTATTATGTGGTGAAATAATGAGGAGCTCCGTTTTGCTGGTGTTACAGGCCAGGAAGTTGTCTGAGAGGAGCTTGTTTATGTCGGTGAGGGCAGAGTTCCAGATTTTTAATGCATTTGGAAGTGAATCGGTTATGGGAAGTAGGATCTGCACATCATCCGCGTAGATGAAGTGTGGGAGACCGAGTTTGGATAGGAGTTGACAGAGTGGGAGGGAGGAGGTAAATGTTGAAAAGTGTTGATGACAGCGAGGATCCCTGGGGGACTCCTTGTGATAGTTTGATCGGTTTTGATTCGCTGTGTTCGATTTTTACACTGTAGTGTCTGTCTTTCAGGTATGATTGAAACCAGAGTAGGGGGGTACCAGAGATGCCTATTTCTCTAAGGCGCATTAGGAGTGTGTTGTGATTGACCATGTCAAAAGCAGATGAGATGTCCAGGAGAGCAAGTATGTAGGATTGTCCTTTGTCCAGAGCTTTTAGTATGTATTCGGAAAGGGAGATGAGAAGGGTTTCAGTGCTGTGAATTCTGCGAAATCCATATTGGGATGGGAAGAGTATGTGATGTTCATCGAGGTATTCAGTGAGTTGCCAGTTAATGATTTTTTCTAGGATTTTGGAGAGGAAGGGGTGGTTCGAGACTGGGTGATAATTTGCAGGCTCAGCAGGGTCAAGGTTGGGTTTTTTAAGGGTGGGTTTTATGATGGCATGTTTAAGTTGTTTTGGAACAACACCAAGGGAGATTGATTTATTGATGATGTTAGTGTTCTATGAGAGCACCTCCACCTAGCCACCCGGAGGACGACCCGGACAGCATGGCTAATTCATGCTGCTCATCTATGGGAAAAAGCAAGTTTGCTTACCGTAAATGGTGTTTCCGTAGATAGCAGGATGAATTAGCCATGCTGTCATGGGAACTGTCCATAAGGCCTGGGAGGCAGAGCTTCTAAAGTGGTCAGAGCTTTGCTCTGAGGCTGCGCGTGGTTTCCCGTGCTCAACTTGACTCTCCTCAGTCTGTGATAAAGCAAGCGTGGTCGTGAAAGTAACAGTCGACTGTTCAGGGAGGTGCACGGAGCAGGAGAGAGACCTTGGGGTTATAGTGTCTAATGATACGAAGTCTGCGAAACAATGCGACAAGGCGATAGCAAAAGCCAGAAGAATGCTGGGCTGCATAGAGAGAGGAATATAGAGTAAGAAAAGGGAAGTGATTATCCCCTTGTACAGGTCCTTAGTGAGGCCTCACCTGGAGTACTGTGTTCAGTTCTGGAGACCGTATCTACAAAGAGACAGAGACAAGATTGAAGCGGTACAGAGAAGGGCGACCAGAAAGGTGGAGGGTCTTCATCGGATGTCATACGAGGAGAGATTGAAGAATCTAAATATGTACACCCTGGAGGAAAGGAGGAGCAGGGGTGATATGATTCAGACTTTCAGATACTTGAAAAACTTTAATGATCCAAAGACAACGACAAACCTTTTCAGTCAGAAAAAAATCAGCAGAACCAGAGGTCACGAGCTGAGGCTCCAAGGAGGAAGACTAAGAACCAATGTCAGGAAGTATTTCTTTACAGAGAGAGTGGTGGATGCCTGGAATGCCCTTCCAGAGGAAGTGGTGAAGTCCAAAACTGTGAAGCACTTCAAAGGTGCGTGGGATAAACACTGTGGATCCATCAGGTCTAGAGGACGCGTATAAAGAGCAGGCAGCAAAACACTGCACGGAGCGGCAGTAGCCACAGAGGCATTCACGGAGCGGGATGCCAGTGGCCAGTGGTTGATGTTCCACCTTCACGGAGCGGAAGGATGGAGGGCTGCCATCTCCCAATTAAAAAAAGAAAAAAAAAACGAAAAAAAAAAAACAAAACCCAGGGATGGGTTCATGGGCTATAGGTATTACCAATTATTAGATCAAAAAGAACATCACCAATGTAACTGTGTTATTAGGATGTGATACCTCATATTTTGCAGGGAGCCTCTCAATATTTCTTAGAGGGTGCTCTCATAAAGTCATGTTTCAAGCGTTAACCATGATATATAGGCACAGTTATACGCTGTATGGACTTTTATGTTTGTAATCACTGGTATCAGCAATCCCTGGTTTTGGAATAATGCGTTTTGCAAACAGAACAGAAAAATTCTTTCAAAAAAAATTTTTTGTTCTGTTTGCAAAACGCATTATTCCAAAACCAGGGATTGCTGATACCAGTGATTACAAACATAAAAGTCCATACAGCGTATAACTGTGCCTATATATCATGGTTAACGCTTGAAACATGACTTTATGAGAGCACCCTCTAAGAAATATTGAGAGGCTCCCTGCAAAATATGAGGTATCACATCCTAATAACACAGTTACATTGGTGATGTTCTTTTTGATTTAAGTATTATTATATACATCATTATTTTTACAGTTCGTTTCCAATTACCAATTATTAGGCTTATTCAATTACCAATTATTAGGCTTTTCAATATTGATGATAGTTAATGTAACTTTCAAGGCATACTTCACTTTCAATGCATATCCAGCATAGCTCCCTGCTTCAACGGCAGGGGAGAAGAAAAACTAATACTTCACGCATATCTCTGCTTCAACGGCAGAGAGCTATGCTGCCTCTTACCCAACTAATCAAACTTAACATTTCACTTGGAAGCAGCTCCATCACTGCTCTGTACATTAATAGTGGGGGTGAAAGGGAAGTAGAACCCAAGGTTACTAAGAGCCAAGAGAAACAGATAAGTATGTGAAAAAAGAAGTGTGAAGCTTGCTGGGCAGACTGGATGGACCGATTGGTCGTCTTCTGCCGTCATTTCTATGTTTCTATGTTAAGGGTTTAGCTATTAGATTAGGGATAGTGAGAAGTGTCTTAGTAGGAATAGAGTCTGAGGGATGCATCGCAGGTTTAATTTTTTTTTTAGAGTCTTTTCTATTTCTAATGTAGAGGTATTCTCAAAGGTAGTGAGTGAGGCTGTGTTGTTTGCTTTTTGAGTGGAATTGTGTGTGGGAGAATTGTGGGTGGCTTTATCGTAGGGTGTGAGTATGGGAGAATTCGTGGTTGTGGGTATAGAAGCAAAGCGTGCCATGAGGGTTTCAACTTTATTGTGAAAGAATAGGGCCAGTTTTTCGCATTTCGATTTTTCATTGTTGTCTGGACTTGTGTTAAGGGGCAAGGTAATAAGGTTGAAGACGTATTGGAAGAGAGCTCATGAGTTAAACTGAAACTGGTGAATTTTTAACGCATAGAAATCTTTTTTGGCTTTCGGTGGCAGTACGGTAGTTGTGGAGAAAAGAACGGAATTTAGCTTGTATGGTGGGGAGTTGTTTTTTACGCAACATTTTTCAAGTTTTCGGAGCTCCGTTTTCATGGATCTAAGTTCTGGAGTGTACTAGGGTTTCTTTTTGATGTTATCAGTATTAATTTCTTTAGTTAGTGTGGGGCATATTTTGTCTGCCACAGTGCTGGTGAGTTGGAACCAGGACGATGTGGCCATGTCGGCATCTGTGAGGTCTAATTTAGGGAGCTCTTCTAAGAGAGCTTCACTAATGTCTTCGGTTTTGCATTGTTTTCGATAATTTATGGTTTTTTTGGTAGGCATTGTGAGGGGAGTGCTTTTTATGGTGCAACTGGTGTCAATGCGGAAGTGGTCGGACCACGGAATGGGAGTGCATAGGGGTGTATCATTTTGTATGAGTGAGTTGGTGAAGATAAGGTCCAGCGTGTGCCCTGCCTTATGCGTGGGATTATTGACAATCTGTTTGAAGCCTAGAGCATTCATAGAGGACAATATTGCTTCGCAGGAGGGGGAGAGGGGGCATCTGTCGACGTGGAGATTCAAGTCTCCAAGAATGATAACCTAGATCTTATCTTTAGAACGGTTTATGTAAATCTTGTCCCATGGTTTGATCATGACCTACTTTTGTTTTTTTGAAGTCTAGCTTCAGCCTCTATGATATCTTTAACCGTAAATTATAGTTGGAATACTTGAAACATTAATATGGAGCAGTTAGCTTCTCATGTCCAAAACTTTTCCCCCTGATTTTTCTAACCTGGTCTCTTTCTTCACAAATTACTCTGTGGAATTCAATTTTAAGCTCGGCATTAAATGAAGTTGCCCTTCTCAAGCAAGTTAGCATAAGTGGTGGTATCATCCAGGTTTGTTAGTATTAAAAAGACAAGTTCATTATTTTTATTTTATTTATTTTATTTATTGTTTTTGTTATACCGAGTTTCATGACAGGCATCACATCAACCCGGTTTACAATTAACAAAGTGTATAAAACATAACATAACGTAAAACAATGTTCTCAAAAAGAACCTTGAACTTTAAATATCGTGAATCAGATAAAGGAATTGAGAAAGTTACAATAAATCAGGGAAATCAACTTGGAACTGGAAAAGGGGGAGAAATTGCACAGAGCAATATTTACATTTCAGTCTTATTAATGTAATAGAGTAGCATAGTGAGTAAATAAGAATATGTGAGAAACTGTGGCAATACCTCACTATGGAACGGAACATAAATAACCAAATGCATAAATACGACAGTGGTATGATAAAAGTTCAGCAGGTATTGATGATTGTCAATTAAGGTTGATTGAATTGTATTTGGTCCAGTTATTGGATAAGAGTTTGTGCTGTTTAATGGAGGTATTATTCAAGGCTTGGAAATGCTTTTTTGAAAAGCCAAGTTTTTAGTCTTTTCCTAAATGTTAGAGAGCATGGCTCCTGTCTCAAATCTGGTGGGATAGAGTTCCAGAGAGTTGGACCTGCTGAAGAGAAGGCTCTGAGACTCAATGATTTATGTTGGTAGGTTTTGGCCTTTGGTATTTGGAGTGACTCTTTGTAGCATTCCCTGATGGGTCTAGCGGAAGTGTATTTTTTAAGAGGTATTTGTAGGTCGAGGTGCGTGTTTTGGTGCGTGTTTTGGTTGATAGTTTTGTATATGATGTTGATGGTTTTATACATGATTCTATAGTGGATCGGTAGCCAATGGAGGTTTTTGAGGATAGGTGAGATGTGGTCCATTTTCCTGGAGTTTGTGAGGACTCTGGCTGCAGAGTTCTGGACCATTTGTAGAGGTTTGGTATAGGAAGCTGGGAGGCCTAGTAGTAATGAGTTGCAATAATCTAATTTGGAAAAGATTATTGCTTGCAAAATTGTTCTAAAGTCTTGGGCGTGAAAAAGTGGTTTAATTCTTTTCAGGATATGTAATTTGTAGAAGCAGTCCTTGGTGGTTTGGTTAATGAAAGGTTTGAGGTTGAGTCGATTGTCCAGGATGGCTCCTAAATCTCTTACATGGGCTGTTTGAAGGAGTGTGGGTGGTTTTGGGTGTGTATTTTTGTTTTCCGGTGATATGAGCAGGAATTCTGTTTTAGAAGCATTAAGTACCAGGTTTAGACTGGTGAGGAGAAGTTTAATTTCTACTAAGCAACTGTCCCAGTATTCCATTGTTTTAGATATTGATTCTTTTATGGGGATCACGATCTGTACGTCGTCTGCGAAAAGGAAGTGTTTCAGGCTTAGTTTTGTAAGAAGTTGACAAAGTGGTAGGAGGTAGATATTGAATAGCGTGGGTGAAAGTGAAGAACCCTGCGGCACCCCTCTATTAGAATGGTGGTATTGGGATTCTTTATTGTGGATTTTGACTCTATATCTTCTATTTTCAAGGAATGTTTTGAACCAGTTTAGTGTGGCACCTGTTAAACCAATGTTTGCCAGCTGTTTTAGAAGGAGGGCGTGGTTGACGGTGTCGAATGCCGCCGAAAAGTCAAGGAGGATTAGTAAATATGCTTGGCCTTTGTCAATTCCAGAGAGGAGGAAGTCCGTGAGTGAGAGTAGTAGCGTTTCAGTGCTTGCGGCTTTGCGAAAACCATATTGGTTTGGGGAAAGAATACTGTTGTCCTCTAGGTAATTGGATAGTTGGGTGTTTACCAATTTTTCCATGATTTTCGCTATGAATGGGAGGTTGGAAATAGGGCGGAAGTTGTTGGGATCGCTTGCATTTAGATTTGGTTTTTTTAACAGTGGCTTGATTGAGGCAGTTTTTAGGTCATCAGGGTAGATACCATGTGATAGAGAGCAGTTTATGATATCTGCTAAGGTTTTTGCTATTGTGTCCGGGATGAGAAGGAGCATTTTGGATGGAATTTGATCAAATGGGTGAGATGATGGTTTCATTCTTTTTAACACCGTTTGTATCTCTGTGATTGTGATGTGTTCGAAGGCAATAAACTGGATCTCTTTGTTTTGGGGGAAGTATGTGTTATCTGGAGAAGTAGTGATTGGAGTTAGCTGATTGAGGAGATCCGATATTTTTTGTTGAAATGGAGAGCCAGTTCGTCTGCTTTAGTCTGGGCTTGTTCGGGTGGGATATCTGGAGTGATCGGTTTAGTGAGGCTGGAGACGAAGGTGAATAGAGCTTTTGAGTCAAAGGTGAGATGATGAACTTTTCGGGCATAGTAGTCTCTTTTGGTTTTTAACGTGGTACTTTTGTATAGATGGAGTGATCGTTTGTAGTCAGAGAGTGTGGCCGGAGAAGGGGCTTTACGCCATTTTCTCTCTTTTTGCCGAAGTAGTTGTTTGAGCTTTCGTAGTTCATCGTTAAACCAGGGTTGTCGTTTGGATGCATTGGAAGACCTTGTTTTGGTTGTCAGTGGGCAGAGAGTGTTTGCAATAGCTTTTGTTATTTTGGACCAGGATTGGAGGGCAGAGTTGGGTGTGGAGACATCAATGAGTGGTAGATCAGAGGTTAGAAGTTTGCTGAGGTGTTCTGAGGAGCAGGATTTTCTGTATTGGAAAGAGGGTCTTGAGTTGAGGTTGGAGTCTGATCGAGGTATAGAAAAGCTGGTGGAGATTAGAGAGTGATCTGACCATGGGACTTTTTTACAATTTGGTTGTTCTGTAAGAGAAATCTTGGCGTTTGTAAAGAGGAGATCGAGCATATGGCCTGCTTTGTGAGTGGGTTTGTTGATTTGTTGGCTGAAACCCATCGATGACAGTGAGGTGAGGAAAGCTTCACAGTTTGTTGAGAGGGGGACTTTGTCAACATGTAAGTTGAAGTCTCCCAGAATTATAGCAGGGGAGTCAAGATTAAGATGTAAGGTTATGGTTTCAATAATAGGTGAGGGGTCTGACTCTAGTAAGCCTGGAGGGGCATAGACTAGAAGGATTTGGAGATGTTCTGATTTGAACAATCCTAGTTCTAGTTTGGTAGTTGTACTGATGGGGTGGTGTGTGAACCTTAAGGATTTTTTTGCAGCGAGGAAGATACCCCCGCCTCTTTTTTTTTGTCTTGGGATGGAGAAGAAATCGTAAGTCTGTGTTGGTAGTTGATTAATGAGTGTGATGTCTGTGGATTTGAGCCATGTTTCAGTTATGGCGCAAAAATCTGGGGTTGTGTCCTGCAGAATGTCGTTGAGTATAAGAGTTTTGTTGGTGATTGATTGGGCGTTGAATAGGATTATGGTGAAAAGGGTGAGACCTAGGAACTGTGTTGTGGGGGAAATCATGATTGGGGTGAGTGATTTGTAGGTGCGTGGGCGGTAGTGCATAATTGTTGCTGGAGACTGGATGAGTGCTGCTGGAGACTGGATGAGTGCTGCTGGAGACTGGATGAGTGCTGCTGGAGACTGGATGAGTGCTGCTGGAGACTGGATGAGTGCTGCTGGAGGCTGGATGAGTACTGTTAGGCTGGATGAGTACTGTTGGAGATTGAATTGGTGGATGAGTGGTCGGTGAATGAATGGATAGGGGAGAGAATCGGCCCCGGCTCTGGGACGCTCCAAGGGGCGCGCTAAGGGGCAGGCCCCTTAGGTCGCGCTCCTTCGGGCGCGCGACGCCTCCGAGATGCGCCTGAGTTTAAAGGGGGCAGTAGCCGCCCTCTGATAGGCCTGATGCCTGCTTAGGGGCGCGGCTCACTCACCACGTTGCGTCCTGCGTTTTGCTTTCGTTTTCGTATTTCTATTTTTTTCCTTTGCCTCCGGTCTCTCCTGCACGGCTCGAGATGGTTGGTGAGCAGGCTCTTGCCCCGGATGGGCCGCGCCGATCGCGCAAGCCTCGGCAGGGAGGAGGAAGCGGTTGGGTGCAGGTGAGCGCCTATCTGTGGGCCGCCGAAATATTTGGAGATATTGCGGAGAAAAGAAGTCAGAAAAGAATCTGATGGAATGTAGGCTGTCAAGTTTTATAAAGATGATATTAAGAAAGATAAATGTGACTATTTCACTACACATTTAAAATTAGTTGACAATCAACCTAAATGTCTGTTTCAATTGGTTACTCAGCTATCTAGCCTTGATAGTTTAACCCCCATTGATTTGGACACACTATCCGCAAAAACATTTGCTACCCACTTTAAGCAGAAGATAATGGATATACAAAAAAACGTTTCCAAAGATAATGGGTTCCCAGACTGGAGAGGCAAAGTCTGTCTATTCTGGATCAAGTGAGAATCACCAACCTTCTCTGGCTATAGGAAAGGAGTTGGTTTATCCGAGCAATAGGGATTCAATAGGTGAGAGTTACTGGAAAGATTTCAACCCTGTAGTTATCTTGGAAATGGAAAAAATATTCTCTTTTCTATGAACTCTATCTTAGCCCTTGACTCAACAAGATGGAGCAGCTCTTCGGGTTGAAGAAGTACGAACCATTGGCTTTGGGGGCATCGTGGCATGAGTTGGTGCATCCCTGTGCCTGGCACCGTGCATCAACAGGGAACAGTTCTTCCCGGGTGCCGAGGCCAATGACGAGGAACCCAACATCCTCTGCCTGGATGAGATCAGTGGTCAGTCTCTGGAGCGCCTATCCGCCGACAGCATCGATGGAACCGATGGTCCCGCTGATGTCTATGACTCTGTGTCCATCGGTGCAATTCTTTGGTCCTTTGATGCTGGGCATGCCCAGTGTGGCAAGTCAAAGTTCTAGAAGCTTTGAAAAACATTTTCTGAGTCAGGGCTCCATCTGATGGTCACCCATGTGTGAGGACTGATATCTTGCTGTCCTCGGAAAACACATTACAGATAAGTAACTCTGCTATCTTTTTGATAACTTTCATCAAGAATGTTATATTGGAAACCGACTGGTAATTTTTCAGATCAGTGGTATCCAAAGACAACTTCTTAAGTACAGGGCAAATCAGTGATAGGTTGAGGAGCAAAGTTTATTCAGATGAGGTAATGACTATTCTCTTACAGGCCAGGAAGAAGTCCACCTCCTTAGCTTATATTTAAAGGTTTTTAAGCTTTGGTGTTCAGAAGCCTGAGTTTCTTCTTTTAAGGCTACAGCACCTACAATTCTGTCTTTTTTTGCAGAATGTTCTTGAATTCCCTGAAGGTGCAATTTGCAGCTATTGCCTGTTTCAGGGGTCAAATCCATGGGTTGTCTTTAGCTTCTCATCCAGATGTTGCATGTTTCCTAAAAGGGAAATAAAAGGGATGACGCATCTTTGTCCACCACATCGTAAGCAGGTTTCTCTGTGGGATCTTAATTTGGTTCTCCGTGCTTTGTGTACAGCTCCATTTGTGCGCATTAAAAGAACATCTATTACGGATTTAATGCTGAAAGAGGCGTATCTGGTGCCAATCTGTTCAGCAAGGGGTATTTCTGAGTTCCAGGCCTTTTCATGCAGAGATCCATTTCTGAAGCTTTCAGGGGCGGGTATATCTATTTGGACGGTCCCTTCTTTTTTTTCCCTAAAGTTGTCTCTCCTTTCTGTTTGAACCAGACAGTAGATCTCCCAGCATTCAGAAAGAGGGATGCAATGGGAGATTGAGAGCCTACATTTTTAGAAGTAAAGGGAACATTGTTCAGATATTGGAAAGCGGTCATTACCTATAGTAAATTGGTTCATTTGTTTGTTTTCTTCAGGGGTCCAAAGAAGAGAGGCATAGCTGCTCAGGTGACTATAGCTAGATGGATTAAGTGTACATTGCCGGGGGCTTGTTCATTCCTAAGGACCTTCAAGCTCATGCCTTAAGAAGTCAGGCGACTTTATGGGCAGAGCGACAGTCTGTGTCTACTCAGGAGACCGATAGGGCAGCCACATGGGCTTCCTTGCACATTGTTTTCAAACATTATAGCTTGGATTTGCAGGCTAGGGAGTTTGCCATCTTTGGGGCTAGAGTCTTTAGCCTCTCTGAGAGTGGCTTGCTTTCCATACGTTCTGGACTGGTCTGATGGAACGAGAAAGAAGGAGAAATTAGGTTTCTTACCTGCTAATTTTCTCTCCATGGGACTTACCAAACCAGTCCAAGGGTCCCGCTCACTTTTAGCTGTCAACCTGCTGTAAAGACAGATTCTTATCACATATTTACAGTGGTAGTCGAAGGGCCTAGTTTTTTTTTATGTCTGTATGAGAGCTGTCCTGCTTATGGTTGGGAAAGTTTGATGTGTTTTGCTTTGTTACAGTTTTACTGAGTTGCTACAAGCTTCACATTGCCCTATAAGGGATGACATCCGTGAATCAGTTTTCTTTTCTGTGTCTCTATCTTCTAACAGAGGGGCTAAATTCTTGCATTCTCTAGACTGGTCTGGTAGGACTCAAGAAAAGAAAATTAGCAGGTAAAAACCCCAATTTCTCCTTATACACCCAAACCATAGAAAATAAAATATAACAACTGATCAATACAAGTAGCTTGGAGCTAGCTATGTCGTATTGCCTGCTAAAGAGGTTACTGGAGTACTGAGCCTGTATGCAAAGAAAAAAAATGTGAAAGTCGTGGTTCATGATGGTTTCCTGATGAGCAAGCTGGAAAGGTGGATTTATTGGGAGGGCCTTTGCTTAAAGTATGTTAAACTTGTCCTTCGTTGATGAATTGAAATTCCCATGAAGCAGGATTCTTTGAAGAAGGCCGCCTACATTCCCGGCTGTGCTGCAAATGAGTCTTGATGACTATCAGGGTTATACAAAGATGTTTCACTTAGGCTTAATTGAAAAGGCTGGTCAAATTAGAGAGATGGAAGGTCTGTCTAATTATAGCACATCGATTTCTGCCGCTCTGGTTCACTGTTACATTTTTCCCATATATATATATATATACAAAATGGGAGAAAAGCTTTAATGAAACTAGCCCTAAGCTTAGGAGCCTTGATTTGTTGCCTGTCTGTGTAAAAGGGCATCCTAGGCTGAAAGGACGAGTGCAGTGTTAACTCCTTCCTTGTTAATCCAGAATAGGAGAGAAACAAAAGCCTAAACGCATACAGCAAGTCCTGAACCCAGGCACATGTTCCTTTCTGGCCTCTGGACTTACCAGTCATACATAGAGAGAGAGATCAGTTGGTTTGGTGTGGCTGAACGCAGTACGCTATACCAGCTGCCATGCTCTAGTCAAGTAAAACCAGCCATTCCTGTTATCAGTCCTTTTTCTGGAGTAATTTCTGTTCTGGCAGCATCTTTTTTTTTTTTTTTTATATCTAGTTCCAGATTTGTCCTGCAGGGTTGTTAAACTCCCCTTTCAGCCTTCTTTTTCACATTCTTGCAGCTAAAGGCACGGTGTGAGGAGCTGAAGCTGGACTGGCAAACACTTTCACTGGAGAACCTGCTGAAAGAGAAACAGGTTCTGAAGAGTCAGATCTCGGAGAAACAAAAGCACTGCTTGGAGCTGCAGGTTAGAACAGGAATATGTGTTCCTTCATTCTGTGTGCAGGTTAGAACAGGAATATGTGTTCCTCCTTCATTCTGTGTGCAGGTTAGAACAGGAATATGTGTTCCTCCTTCATTCTGTGTGCAGGTTAGAACAGGAATATGTGTTCCTCCTTCATTCTGTGTGCAGGTTAGAACAGGAATATGTGTTCCTTCATTCTGTGTGCAGGTTAGAACAGGAATATGTGTTCCTTCATTCTGTGTGCAGGTTAGAACAGGAATATGTGTTCCTCCTTCATTCTGTGTGCAGGTTAGAACAGGAATATGTGTTCCTCCTTCATTCTGTGTGCAGGTTAGAACAGGAATATGTGTTCCTCCTTCATTCTGTGTGCAGGTTAGAACAGGAATATGTGTTCCTCCTTCATTCTGTGTGCAGGTTAGAACAGGAATATGTGTTCCTCCTTCATTCTGTGTGCAGGTTAGAACAGGAATATGTGTTCCTCCTTCATTCTGTGTGCAGGTTAGAACAGGAATATGTGTTCCTCCTTCATTCTGTGTGCAGGTTAGAACAGGAATATGTGTTCCTCCTTCATTCTGTGTGCAGGTTAGAACAGGAATATGTGTTCCTCCTTCATTCTGTGTGCAGGTTAGAACAGGAATATGTGTTCCTCCTTCATTCTGTGTGCAGGTTAGAACAGGAATATGTGTTCCTCCTTCATTCTGTGTGCAGGTTAGAACAGGAATATGTGTTCCTCCTTCATTCTGTGTGCAGGTTAGAACAGGAATATGTGTTCCTCCTTCATTCTGTGTGCAGGTTAGAACAGGAATATGTGTTCCTCCTTCATTCTGTGTGCAGGTTAGAACAGGAATATGTGTTCCTTCATTCTGTGTGCAGGTTAGAACAGGAATATGTGTTCCTCCTTCATTCTGTGTGCAGGTTAGAACAGGAATATGTGTTCCTCCTTCATTCTGTGTGCAGGTTAGAACAGGAATATGTGTTTCTTCATTCTGTGTGCTTGGTTTGGTAATGTTCTGTTTTTCAGCTGGGGGTTATGTCTGTGGGTATAGAAAAGAGCTGCAACACTATGAGTGTGAAGAGTCAGCCTGGCTCTCCTGGTTGCTTCCATGTCCAGGGTCCCTAGGAGTCCATTCCCTTGTGCAGTGCTGCTCTTATTTCTATATGAAGATTATGCACTATAGAAGGGACTATATATACTTTGGATGAGATGTTAAGGACAAACCTGGGTGCTGAATGTTCTAGTGACATATTTTAGGCAGGCGTTAACCCCAGTATTCTTGTTAAATTGGATATCGCCTTCTGCATCCCTTCTCCCCCTCTGTATGGTGCAGTGTGGTGATACATAAATAATTACTGCTTTATTTGCACCAGTGAGGTGGCTTTGAACAGTTAAACTTGGCCTCCGTGCTCCCAGATCATTAGTTTTCAGTACAGTGCTACTTGCATATTATGGAAAATAAAGATGTTTTATCTTGGTATGTAGGTGCACACACTAATGAGCTCTGGGTCTCAAGTTAATAATTCAATTAAAATGACCCAAATCCTCTTTTGTTATCTTCAACAATTTTAACTTCAGTAGCTCTTTTTTCACAGAATCCAGGTTTGTAAGCTATCTCTTATCAAAACAGTTCATTGGTGACACTCATCTCATCTGCTGTTACTGGAGATGGATTTCAGGCTAATATTTTTTTTTTTCAAAGATGCAGGATTTGCAGGCCCTCGGGGTACAGGAAACAAAAGTTTAAAATTTGTACTGCAAGAGATTAAATAAAAAATTTCAAAAAAAAAAAAATTCTGGGTGGGCTACCACCATGGCTACTCCGTACTTGCCAGAAATCAGGTAAAAGCACTCATGCTTTTCCCCATACTGCCAAGGTGTTGGCGAAGGGAGGAGCCAATAGACAATGTGTGGGACTTTCTTTTTGAAATACCTATACACGATTTCTGGCATAAACCTTGAACCTGCTGCAAAACAGACACAAAGTTAGTGAGTACAGATACTAGTGGCTGGACTAGTGAGATCAGCATATCTGTCTAGAGGCCCAGATTGGATAAATCCCATCATTAACTTAGTTTTTATTTTTTTCTCTTGGTATTATTTTCTAAAGTGCCACTACCACAGTCAGACAGTACAGCTAATTGTTTTCCTTTCCCTCTCTTTGCTTAAAGATCAGCATTGTGGAGCTGGAAAAGAGTCAAAGGCAGCAGGAGCTCATGCAGCTGAAGTCATACACATCATCAGACGATGCACTACCAGTGCATCTGCGCAATAAAAATCTTCCAAACCATGAGCCAGAGACGGATCACCGCAGGTTCCAACTAGAGCTCGAATGTGCAAAGTTCCCAGTGTCCCATATGAATGGCATGAGTCCAGAGCTCTCCATGAATGGCCATGCCACCCCCTACGAAATTCACAATGCTCTGAGCAGGTGCTCATCCAAGCAGAACACCCCACAGTACTTGACATCTCACTTGGACCAAGAAATTATTCCCTGCACCCCAAATCACAGCAGCAGACAGAAGGGAGATAAGTCCTCTGGTTTGTGTTTACCAGATTACACCCGCTTTTCCCCAGCTAAGATTGCCCTAAGAAGACACTTGAATCAGGATCATGTAGTCAATGGAAAAGCAACAGTTAATGAAATACATCACAGGTGAGAGAAGCTCTTTTCATTGATGTATCTTCCACTGGGCAATATTTGATTTTCTGTTTGAGGGGAAGAATGATGGTTGACATGGCCTATGCCTTTTCTTGCTCACTGTGTCTTATGTATTTTCTAGGTATGTTATTTTGCACTAGTAGTAAAAGTCCATCCAAGGATGGGGAAATACTGTGAAGTGCATAATTGAGATATGTGGTACTTGAGACTGCAGGCTGAGCTCAGGTGTACTGTATGGTGGTAGAGAGGGGATTGGACAATTCAGAGAGAACGAGAGGCGCAGAGCTGAATTTCCATATGTTAGGGGAGGCCAACTCCAGCCCTTAAGAGCCATAAACAGGCCAGGTAGCACTGCAGATAATATTACACAGGGCACTGGAAAACCAGGACACCTATGGTTGGGAAAACATAATGAACAAGACTAGTACAGATCTCTACACAGAAACTACATGCTAGCAGAATATCTCACCTTAGTCGCACATCATTCAGGCACCGGCAGCCAAGGCAGAAGTGGTCTGAGGCACTGCAAGTGGCAGGGTCAGCAGGATGCAGATAGGAAATAATGCACCATTCCAAATGCCACCCATAAGGCTTCTCTTCTCAGCAGGAAGGGTTTGGGAGGGCAGAGAGAGTTGCGACTTGAGCCTGATGAGTTATTTGGCTTGCCATTGCTGACAGAAATGTTGGTGGGACCATGGCCTCTATGAACTGTGGCCTAGTCATAAATCAGTTGTGCAGTTTTATTGGCGTCTCTATATGGTTTCTTATCCGCGAATCCAGTAAGTTCAGTGCAGCATATATGAAACCATGCATATCATGAAAATGGAATAATTTAATCACATAAAAATAAAATATAACTACAATAACATTAAAATAAACAATATTTTAAATACGTACTCTCAATTTATGATCTGCATTTGTTTGAATAAAATTGCTTTAAACTGCTTCCGAAAGAGTAGATAATCCTGAATCTGCTGTAACTTTAAAAATAATAAGAAAAAATAACCCACCTCTGAAGGAATCAGTGTTCTTGTGGAAAAAACTGCTCGATTATACCTCAATCAATATGTTAAATAGTAGACAATGGTTATTTCATACTTTCACAGTCTATGGACCCGACCAGGCCTACCTAGTGACTGGTTTGTTAATGATTACAATTTTGAGTCACTAGGTAGCCTTGTCGGGTTCATAGATTGTGAACGTATGAAACAACCATTGTCTACTATTTAACATATTGATTGAGGTAAAATCGAGCAGTTTTTTCCACAAGGACATTGAGTTTTGAGGTGGACTATTTTTTCTTTTTATTATTGTGATATTTACCCACTGAGTGGAGGTTTTTTCTACATTGGTAACTTTAAAGATAATACATTCCAAATTATTACTGCTGAGATTGAAAAGGCTTTAGTTCTGATAGTATGTAAATAGTATTTGACTTTAAAGTCTGTCAGACTGATTGTACAACAGAACCTTATTTCCCCTTGATGATTGGCATCTATAACCCCTTCTATGACCTTTGTGCCTTTTAGATTCAGCTCAGCACATGGAGCAGTGTAGCCATAGGTGCTCTTAGGTAGTTTAATTCTTGTACCTGTTCGAACTAGCTTCTGTATCTGAGGGATAATGTACAGTGTGAAAGCCCACCCCCTTGGCACATGTATTTGTACGACGGGGTGTTATAGCATGAGAATGCATTTTATTTATTTAGGGTTTTATATGCCGTCGTTTCAAAAGAAGATCACAGCGGTTTACAATATTCATATTCATGGTCAACGATCACATACTGTGTGTCAACATTCATCTTCTAGTTCAACACCACAGCTTTCCTAGCGTGTAGCAGATGGACTCAGGACCAATGGGTATAGTGTGCTCCAGATAGAAGTTGGAGACTGAGTCAGATTTCAATCTGACGTCAGCACTACATATACCCCTGCAGGAAACTCTGCTCTTCAGTATTTCTCCGTCTCCATAGCAGTTTAGGATTCTACACACGCTTGCACAGCGTTAGAAAATCCAAACCCAAAGAAAGAAAATTTCAAAATCTTACCTCTACAAGATGAGCCCCGCTCTCCTGCGGTGATACATAAGGGTCCCTCCCCCAGTCGAGAATTCCTGAGGTGATTTCCGAGATCCCTCAGAGGTAAGTCTCGGTCCGGCAGCCGATTTCAGGCGTGGACTTAGCCCCCAGGAGGGAGCGGCTGAGAGGCAGCGGCTGTAAGATCGAGTGCGGCGGTGAAGGTATTTTCCCTCTTCCCCGCAGCCGGAGACCGCCCAGCACGAGACTGGGAAGCGCTGAGACAAGGTAAGGTAGAAAACTTTCTTAAGTCTCTGGTCTCCGAGGCTCGGACAGCTGCACAGATCGCCCGTCGGCGTCTGTTCTATCAGGTTGAGCAGCCCCTTCCAGGTTAGACCCCGATCCATGTGGAGACCCTCCGGGGGGGGGGGGGGGGGTCGCCATCTTAATCACATGGTCGCTGGCACCATTTCCCCCTCTTGATCGCTGTACTGTCCGCCTAACTGAGCCGTGCGCACAGCAGCCAGCTGGGTACATAACATAGTTGTGCGCATAGCGGCGCGCACATAGGTGCCGTGCACACAGCGGCGCGCACATAGGTGCCGTGCACATAGCGCCACACTCAACAGCACAGTGGTGCGCGCATCCCCGTAAACGCACAGACCGGCCTGCACGCATATCTTCGCAGCTTGCATGCGCACCCTCGGCACTCCCGGAGTGCATATCTAAGCCTCCCGGCGCGCACATATAAACACACAGACTGGATTTGAACACCCCTACACGCACAAACCATGGCACCACCGGCCAAGAAAGCCAAAGCACAAGCCCTCTGCCCCGCCTGCCACATAAGAGCTGCGCAGCATGAAGAGGCTACTGCCCTGTGCCTACAGTGCAAGACGGCTCTGGGAGAACCAGGGCAAGATCTCCCCCCAGCCAGTACAGGATTCCAGACCACTCTATCCCCAGCTCGACCCTCCAGCCGGGGCCCTCTGCTGGATTCAGTATTAGACCCAGGAACCTTTTCCTGGATGGAATTCTTTAAAGGTCTGCAAACCTTTGTCCAGGCACAATCGGCACCACCGATGCCACAGCCTCCACTAGAGGACCCAAACCTCCCAGGCCCTTCTCGGCCTCCCAGAGACGTGCCTCCTCCGGGCAAAAGCCTAACCTTAGGCAACACTGACACCTCAGAGGAAGACCAAGACTCCCTGGAGGAAGGGGACATCCCTCCAAGAACGGAACAGTACCTGAACCATGATGCATTTCTTCTCCAAAGATGAACTACCAGACCTCGTGTCCGGGAGTCTGAGGGAGCTGGCCATCCCAGACACAAGCGCCTCAGCAGAGCCAAAGGTCGGGCTCCGTCAGGCCTCACGCCATTTCCCATTGCTGCAAGCCGTACAACAGCTGATCGATCTGGAATGGAATGTCCTGGAGGCCAGTTTTAAGGGAGGACGAGCCTTTCGGAACAAACATAACAAGAGGGGAGCCGGCTCAGGTCCAGGCCCCAGCCACACACCACAATGAGAATCAACAGACCCATCCACAGGAAGAAGCCATAGGAGGCAGACTTGCCCAATTCCACCAAAGATGGGTCGAGATAATGTCAGACAAGTGGGTCCTAACCATCATTCGAGAGGGATACTTTCTGGATTTCCCTCCAGACAAATTTGTGAAATCTCCCTGCCATTCTCCCTCCAAGAGGATGGCAGTGGAAACCACACTAACCAAATTGCTTGCCTTAAAGGCTATAACACCGGTGCCCACGTACCAGCAAAATACTGGACACTATTCCATCTGTTTTCTTATCCCCAAGAAAGAGGGAACGTACCGGCCCATACTGGACCTCAAGTCGCTCAACCACTACCTGAGGGTACCACACTTCTGCATGGAAACCCTACGCTCGGTCATAAGGGCTGTACAGACGGGAGAATTTCTGACTTCCCTGGACCTATCAGAAGCCTATATGCACGTCCCGGTCCATCACGATCATCAGCGTTTCCTATGCTTCACGATCCTGGGCCATCACTACCAGTTCTGAGCGCTACCCTTCAGGCTAGCTACAGCCTCTCGGACGTTCACCAAAATCATGGTCGTAGTGGCGGCGACACTGAGGAAAGAAGGAATCCTCGTTCACCTATATCTGGACGATTGGCTGATCAGGGCAAAATCCCCAGAGGAAAGTCTTCAGATGACCACCAGAGTCAAGAACCTCCTGGAGAACCTCGGATGAGTCGTCAACGCAACCAAGAGCTGTCTGCAGCCCTCCCAATCTCTGGAATACCTGGGAGTCCGGTTCGACACCCAACAGGACAAGGTCATTCTTCCCCCTACAAGGAGAAAGAAATTGATGGACCAGTTGAGAAAACTGTTGAACGGTGCTCGCCCCATGGTATGGGACTACCTACAAATCCTCGGACTCATGACATCAAGCCTAGAAGTCGTACCATGGGCAAGGGCCCACATGAGACCACTACAAAGTTTCCTACTGTCACATGGAACCTGATGTCCCAGGATTACACTGTCCGCCGCTAGTTGCCGGTGGAGGTACGGACCAATCTCCTATGGTGGCTACAAGAAGACCATCTAAGCAAGGGAGTAAGACTATCCCCACCGACCTGGCTCTTGCTTACCATGGATGCGAGCCTGCGAGGGTGGGGAGCCCGCTGTCAGGAACTGACTGCCCAGGGGCAATGGGACAAGGAAGCATCAGGATGGAATATCAACCGACTGGAAGCACGGGCAGTCAGAATAGCCTGCCTATGATTCAGTCACAGACTCTTAGGAGAAGCTGTCAGTCATGTCGGACACCACCACAACAGTGGCCTACAACAACCGCCAGGGAGGAACCAGAAGCCAACAGGTGTCCATGGAGCTAGACCCATAATGACGTGGGCGGAAGCAAATCTGCAAGGGATCTCAGCCGCCCACATCGCGGGAAAAGACAACATCACTGCGGATTACCTCAGCAGAGAAAGTCTAGACCCAGGGAAATGGAGGCTGTCATCTACAGCCTTCCAGTTGATAATACACCACTGGGGAACCCCAACCATGGATCTTCTGGCAACCCGGTCCAATGCCCAAGTTCCCAAGTTCTTCAGACGCAGACGAGACCCTCAATCCCAGGGGTCGACGCCCTCGTCCAAATCTGGCCACAGGAAGACCTGCTGTACGCCTTTCCTCCATGGCCACTACTGGGCGGGATCCATCCGCAAGATAGAACACAACAGGGGGCTAGTACTTCTAGTGGCTCCGGACTGGCCAAGAAGGCTGTGGTATGCAGACATGCGAAGGCTTCTGGCAGGGAACACCCTGTGTCTACCTCCACACAGGGACCTGCTCCAGCAAGCACCGATCCTCCACGAAGACCCCTCTATTCTCTCTATCGGTCTGGCCATTGAGAGGACTCACCTGAAGAAGAGCAGATACTCGGACAGTAATTGACACCTTGCTCTGAGCACGCAAGTTTTCCACATCCTTAATTTATATTCGAATATGGAGAATATTTGAAGCCTGGTGTGAAGACCGCGACATCCTTCCGCGGACAGTCAAAATTCCCATGATCCTGGAATTCCTGCAGGACAGCCTGAAGAAGGGGTTGTCTTTCAACTCCATCAAGGTTCAACTGGCTGCGCTGGCCTGCTTCAGAGCCAAAGTGGATGGTATCAGTCTATCTTCCCATCCAGACGTCTCCTGCTTCCTGAGAGGGGTCAAGCAAATCCGACCACCACTAAAGTATATAAAGCTGAATAAATAAATAAATAAAGTGGCCGATACCCCTATGGAATCTCAATCTAGTACTCTACTTCCTAGCGGGAGCTTCCTTCAAACCTACATGTAGTCTGTCCCTACGGCTCCTGACCTTGAAGACTGCGTTCCTAGTGGCAATATGTTCAGCCCGTCGCATCTCCAAACTTCAAGCGCTATCCTGCCGGGAACCGTTCCTCAGATTCACACTGGGATCCATACAGCTACGCACTGTACCCTCCTTCCTTCCAAAGGTGATTTCTCATTTCCATCTAAACCAAACCATCTTGCTGCCATCTCCAGATGAGAATAAGGACTCGGAAGACTCACGCCACCTACGCCATCTTAACGTCAGCAGACTTCTAGTCTACTACCTGGAAAGATCGGAATCCGTACGAAAGACGGACCACCTATTCGTCCTTCACAATGGGAAGAAACAAGGGGAAGCAGCCTCGCGGGCAACCATAGCCCGCTGGATCAAAGAAGTAATCAAGGCAGCCTACGTAGAGGCATGCAAGCCTCCACCTCTACAAGTCAAGGCCCATTCCACAAGGGCCCAGGCAGTGTCCTGGGCAGAAACCAAGATGCTGTCACCCACCAAGATCTGTTGGGCAGCGACATGGTCCTCCATTCACACCTTCTCAAGGTTCTACCGCCTGGATGTTCAGGCCAGGGAGGACACAGCATTTGCTAGGGCAGTACTAAGTGGGCCACGGGCAACCTCCCACCTGGTTCGGGAGTAGCTTTTATACATCCTATTGGTCCTGAGTCCATCTACACGCTAGGAAATGAAGAAATTACTTACCTGATAATTTCGTTTTCCTTAGTGTAGACAGATGGACTCAGTATCCCGCCCATGGCTGCCTTAGAATACGGAAACCTCGGGTGACAATCCCCGAGAGCAAGACAAGCACGGGTAAGCCACGCTTTACCTTTAGTTAGGACACCCATAGTTACCGGGTGTCGGCATTTCTTGGTTGAGTGCACTGGCGGTCTCCAGCTAAAATTCATGTCAACCGGTGATCAGGTTAATCAAGTTAACCAAGTTAATCAAGTTATTCTCAAACACATATATCCACAATTGCTTTTCAGGAGAATACTGAAGAGCAGAGCTTTCTGCAGGGGTATATGTAGTGCTGACGTCAGATTGAAATCCTACTCAGTCTCCAACTGCTATCAGGAGCACACTATACCCATTGGTCCTGAATCCATCTGTCTACACTCAGGAAAACAAAATTATCAGGTAAGTAATTTCTCCATTATACATATTCTAGTTCATAATCATAAATATTCTATACCACGTCACACTATCTACATATAATCTAGTTCATATTTATACTTTTTTTTTTTGGTCAACCTAATCGTAAATACACGTTCCAGTTCTACTAACAGTACACTTCAGATCATTTATTCCTTATTGATTGCTCCACTAACAGTATCTCTGGTACTGATGTGACAGTTATCCGCATAATGGTATTTTACTTTAAGTCATAAGCATTTCTAAAGAGCCATGTTTTCAGTTCACACTTGAAACTCTTTCTTTCTGTTATCTGATGTATTGACTCTGGAAGTGAGTTCCGCAGCTTGGGGCCTTCTATGGAAAACATTCGGTCTCTTATATGCGTTAGGTGTGTGTTCCGAGTGGAAGGTACCATTAGAAGTCCTTTGTTTTGTGATCTTAGATCTCTCTGTGGTGTGTAGTGTTGAATTGTCACTCCTAATAAAACATGGGTTAATATTGTTGATGATATTGAAAATTAGAGATAATACTTGATAATGAATTTTGGATTGTACAGGAAGCCAGTGCAGAGCAATCAGTGAGGGAGTGATGTGTTCGAATTTCCTTGTCCCTAGTAAGATCTTGCAGAGGCATTTTGAAGTAACTGTAGTGGTTTTAGTAGACTTGAGGGTAGGCCTAGTAAAAGGGAGTTGAGTAGTCCTAAGTTTAAAAATATAAGTGTTTGTAGGACTGTGTTAAGAAAGGTTTCAGTTGATGTAATATTCTCAGCTTGGAGTACCCTGTTTTGATTAATTTGCTTATATGCTTTTTCAAGTGAAATTCTCGTCGATCTGAATTCCAAGGTCTCGTATTTGATCTGAGGGAGTAAAATTAGTGATTCCTAGATCTAGGGTTGGTGGTTTGTTTATTGTCTTATCGCTCCTTAACCACACAATTTCCATTTAAGTTCCTTTTTGCAGATTATTAAGAGACGCCCGCCTTTTCGTTTCTGTCTGGGGAAATGAAAGATATCATAGGTTGGGTTATCAATTTGGTTTAGGAGGACATTATCACTGTCTTTCAGCCATGTTTTTGTAATGCAGAATATAGTGGGATTTAGTTCCTCTAGTAAGTCATTTATCAGTGGTATTTTTTTTATAGCGGTTGAACATTTAGTAATAGGAGAGTTAACATTAGGCTGGAAGAAATCACAGGAGGAGAATTGTTACTTATCTTGGGATAGATCAGGTTGTTCCCCTCTATTTGCTTGTGTTTTAAGGTTCTAGCACCTCTGCCTATAGGGTTGTGGATTGTGCCACCATCCTTTGTAACTCCATCCTGTTTAACTCTTGCAAGACTATTGACAGATTGTACATCTACTTTAAAAAAAAAACAAAACAAAACAAAAAAAAACAGCCTGCATTCCTCACCTGTTTGAGCAAACCATTCATTCTGTCTATTAACTCAGATGCTTGTGAGTGTAGGGAATGTGTGTGACCCAACAAATATGGTTTTCTTTAGCCCAGGATTGTACTAAATGACCAGTGGACTAAAATCCATTTCTGATTGAATTTTATCTGGCATGCCATAATGTGAGATGATCTCCAAAGCTTTTATAGTATTTTTCTGGGTTGCCTGCTTACTTGGGTTAGCATACAAGTAACCTGAATAGTTGTCCACTAGAATTACTGCATATTGACTCCTCTATGATAACTGTATAGAGCATATGCAATCTATGTGCCAGATTGTTCACCTCTCTTGATGTGCCCTAATCCCTTTACTGGAGACCTAAACTGTCTATTTTATTTATTAGCAGATCTCACACTGAGACTTAACTGTCTTGTACTGATCTCGGGTTAATGGTACTCCTCACTGTAAGGCCCACTGGTAGGCCACTTTTGCTCCTAAGTCTCTTGCCTGCTCATGGATTCACTTAGTTAACTTTTCAGGCATTTCATCTAAATCTAGAGAGGCAATTTGGACAGCTGCTTCCTCAGCTTGGTTATTCCATGCCTCTACAGTATTGTGTGACCATCTACATTATAAACAGCAGTGGGAACTATCTGTACTAATTTCCTGTTCATACCTCAGATCAGTCCAGATAAAAGCCCATCAACTAAGAGCTGTTGCCAAAAACTTAGCCCATCACAACTTCTCTTCCATGCAGAACATCTGCAAAGCAGCAACATGGTCATTGGTTCATACCTTTGCTGAACACTATTGTTTAGAGCAAGAGTCTTGCTCATACTGAAGATTTGAATAATGTGTGCTTAGTAACATTCTGTAATAGCCAATTTCCCACATTTCTACAGGTTGCAAAAAAAAAAAAAAAGCAAAGTTGCTTGCTTGTAACAGATGTTCTCTGTGGATAGCAGAACAAACAGTCGCACAATTCCTCCTTCCTCCATGGGGAGTTGAGAATAAGCTAGAGAATAGACTGAAGGAGATGTACATGGTGGCATTAGCACAGGAAATCCCACGCATGCCCAGAGCAGATTAAAAAATGTGCTTGGAGAGAGAGAAAGACGACTCTGCGCTTTTGGATGATGTCACTCCATCTTATATGGCTGTTTGTTCTGCTGTGCACGGAGAACACCTGTTACAGGTAAGCAACTTTGCTTTATCGGGCTTAGAACATTAATACAAAATATAGAGTCCAGTCATGTTGAGACCTGACAGGATTCAGCTTCTAGATGATTTGCTGATAATCAGCATTAAAAAGGGCAAAAGAGTCAAACATTTTCTTTAGTTCCCACGGATAAGGAACCAAGACTTATGGATAGCATGGGAAAGATGCAGCTTCATTCAGAAAATGCTTCAATTAAGAATAGCAGCTCACCAACTGAAGATGGTGCAATTTTTGTACAACTAATTTCAGAACGAAAGGGAAACCTCTCATGCTTTAGATTAGAAAGATCAAAATAGGCTTGCATCTCTTTTGAATGACGCGTGTTCTGAGCGTTTAGGAAGACCTGTTTTATGACTTGTATAATACAGCCTCCAGATCTTCAGTCATAGCAATATTGACAAGAAGACTTGCATGATTGAAACCATCGAGCATTTGGGAAGATCTTCGTGATAAAATTGAGGATACTCCATGTTCAGGAGAGAGTTTTCTTGGAGAAAAGGTAAAGGAAGCAGTGGATATCATCATGGACCATTGCTTCATATTACAAGCGTTAATGGCTGCATCAAGTCAACCCCCTCAAAAAGGATTCTAGCAGCATGCTTCCAGGAGTCCTTATTACTGTAGGAGAAGACACTACTCTTATCACAGACAGCACTCATATTCGCAACAACAGGGTCAGCAAAGTCGACCTTGTGCTAGAAACAGAACTCAGCAAAGGTAAGCTTATCAGTTGCCTCAAAAGTCAGTCCATAGTTTTTGACTGCAAGCATCTTGCTCAATCCCTTTCACTTGGGGAGAATCTCCTTAAATGGTCCTTCATCACATTAAACAAATGTGTATTAAAAATTATCAGAGAAGGTTACTTCTAAATTTCCAGCCTCCTTTCACCCTTGACTGTGCCCTCTGTCTCATCACTCCAGGGATCAGCTAATGATTCTCAAGCACTGTTGAAAATTGTGGGAAATAGGATACTGGGCTTTATGAACCCTTGGTTTTATTCAGTATGGCAAGCCTTATGGCATGTTTCTCATAAAGGAGAAAGTTTCTATTCCAGAAAATTCCTAATCCCCAAAAGTCAGGTGGACTACATCCAGTTTTGGATCTCGGGGATTTAAACATGCATCTCAAAAGGGGAAAAAAAAACAGGTTGAGCTGTCACCAATCAAGATCCCTCCTACTCAATGGGACCTCAGTGTGGTTCTTTTTTTCAATTAATGAACCCACCATTTGAGCCTTTAGAAGTGAATTTTAAAAGCTGGTGCATGTTGAAATTAGGGAATGCACAAAGAAATCGAGCTTGCGTAAGCCAACTGTATTTTATAAAGCGCCCATGTGCGTGCTGTAGCATTTATGCACGTATATCTCAAAAGTTTCCAAACCAGGGCATGGGCATTTCAGGACCTGGCCAAGAGATGTGTACATAAATAATTGCACGCCACGGTGCATGCTGAAGGTTCCCTGCCGTGTAACTTTACTTCTGCTATGGATGTCGTATAAGTTATAAAATAAAAGGATCAAGCCATTTCTGAGAGGTTGAAAGGGTAACTGGGTAAGTGTAGGCTATAAAAAAGAGGGGGGGGGGTCGGAGGACCTAGCTGTTAACTGAGAGAACTGGTGGATGGCATGGGCAAGTGCCTCTTTTAAACTCCCCCAACTTAGCAGGCTCATACGCCACTTTGTTAGGTGCACAGGTGCACGCGGCCTGTATGCAAATATACGTGCAAGTTATAAAATAGCTGTGTCCCAGGGTGCAGGCCAATGTCCCCTTGAGCACTCTCATATAGAGATCACAAATTAAAATTTCATTTCTCCTCCTCTTCAGAAGAAAGGGACAAGTACCAAAAAAGAGAGGGTCAGAGTCTGTGTCACCGGAACCATGATTTTCCAACTTCAGGAATGGGATGCAAGAGGGAGAATTAAACTTCTCTAGCACCAAGTAGCAAGCAAGCACTCCAACAAGAGGTGGTGCTGACGTTTTTCGGTACAGAAGTTGTTCCAACTTGGTGCTAAGATACTATTTCTAAATCACTTGTTGACAAAAGCATGCTGCTTATACTGGTACTGGAATCAGACACCTCTTCAGTGGTTCTTTCTCCGTCTGCACCTGAATACCACCGTTTATGCAAACGTTGTGGTTGGAGTTTGCAACCTCATGAAAAATATTCCAACCACTCCTGCACTGCTTTCTCTCATGGAACCTGTCTTGGAGAAATCATCTGCCCAGTTAAACTCTCGATCATCTCTTTCTCCCAGGACAAGCAGGATGGTAGTCCTCACATGTGGGTGACGTCACTGGACGGAGCCCTATAACAGAAAACTTTTCTGTCAAAGTTTCTAGAACTTTTGACTGGCACACTGAGCATGCCATAATCCCTGTAGCCACAGGGGGTCTCCTTCAGTCTCTCTTTTTCTGCGCTGCAGTTTGCCTCACAGTTAGGAGCTCTGTGAGAATTTTCTCACACAATTTTCCTCCCGGAAAAAAATATTTGAAGATTACTTCATTAAAAAGTTCCCTCTTAGGGGTCTCCCATCCCAATATTGTTTTTTGTCGCTCGGTGAGTAAAGTTCACTGTCCCCAGTTGGTTCCTGCCCCTGCCTTTTTCGGTGTCTGCAGGCCATCGACGGTTTTTGGGCCTCATCCACTGCCATCTTGGCAACAGATTTCCGAAAATGTCTGGAATGCCCCCGTACCATGTCAATTATCGACCCACATGATGTCTGTGTGCTGTGCTTTGGCTTATCACACGACGTTTCTCACTGCCCAAGTTGTGCCCAGATGACTTCGAAGGGTAGACGGGCTCACCTCGACAAGAAGGCGACCCTGTTTAAAATCGAACTAACTCCATTGACTCCACCCAATCATCACCGGCAGGAGCATCGAAGAAATTAGTCATCAAACCTCGCTGGGAGCACCAGGGCAGCAGTGACCGTCCATCACCGACTCTGTCTAAGGCATCTGTATCATCTTCCTCTGTGCTGGAGAAAGACCGGACCGAGCACCGAGGGAAGCACCGACGCGAGTCTACTCCCGGTGCCGGCACCAACACCGCATCGGCCTCGAGGGCTATCGAGCCGCTTGCAAAGAAGACACTGGTAGAGGAGCCTTTAACACCCTCTCCACCCGAAAAACCAAGGCGATCCCCACCGATATCTGTGCCGGGTACTGAGCCCCCACAAGTCCCTGTGGAGATGCCAGTAGTGCCTAACCTGCCTCCCCCTGTAGCTGCGATATCTATACCAGCTTTCAGGGAGGAACTGGATGATTTCATCTGCCAGGCAGTGCTCGATGCTCTCCGAGACTTACAGCCATCGATGCCGGCCCCCATACCGGCACAGACACCAGAGCCATCGATACTTACACTGTTGCTAACCAGACTGAACGCACTCATCGGTGCCCTTCCGACACAGCCCGGGCCACTGAAGCCAAAGCAACCCACAAAGTCTCTGAAAGTCCCGATTCCCATTCCGGGATCCTCAGAGGACGAAGGCATGGACTCCAGTCCCCTTTCAACACCGATTCCACCGATGCCGGAACCGATGCCTGATCCATCATGGCTCTCGGGACCAAGAGGCCCACTTTTCCCTTCGGTGCCGCCAAAACCCACACTAGTGCCACTGCATCTTCCATCGAAGCCATTTGAAGGATCCATCAGTGCCAACACGTCCAACAGTACCAACCTTCTTCCCTCCCTCAGGATCTTGACTAGAGACCTTTTCTGACACATGGGAAGATGTTGACACCGACACATCCACGGAGGACATCTTATCAGAACCATCTCCTCCGGAAGAAAGGAGAAAATCTCCCCCAGAAGATCTCTCCTTCGCTAATTTTGTAAGGGAGATGTCAGAGACGATCCCCCTTTCATCTGATTACGGAGGAGGACACACGCCACAAAACATTGGAAGTTCTCCAATTTGTTATTGCTCTTAAAGACGTTATGGCTAACCCTGTCCACGAAATGCTAGTGGATCTCCACCATCGTCTCTGGGAGCATCAGTCTGCAATAGTTGAAAACTATTGTCCAAAACTTACCGGAACAGGAACTAAACATTTTACAGACATAATGAGGGACACAGAGGATTCAGCATATCATCTCATGCTCTCGATCTATGATGCTATGAATACCTCTTCAAGAGTTCTGGCAATAGGTATTGTAGCTCACAGAATGGCATGGCTCCAGGCATCTAGATTAAGAAAAGATACTCATGATAAATTAGCAGAAAGCGCTTGAGTGAGGTTGTGAAATTTGCGGACGATGCAAAATTATTCAGAGTAGTTAAATCACAAGCAGATTGTGATACATTACAGGCGTATCTTGCAAGACTGGAAGATTGGGCATCCAAATGGCAGATGAAATTTAATGTGGACAAGTGCAAGGTGTTGCACATAGGGAAAATTAACCCTTGCTGTAGTTACATGATGTTAAGTTCCATATTAGGAACTACCACCCAGGAAAAAGATCTAGGCATCATAGTAGATAATACTTTAAAATTGTTGGCTCAGCGTGCTGCAGCATTCAAAAAAGCAAACAGAATGTTAGGAATTAGGAAGGGAATGGTTAATAAAACGTAAAATTTCATAATACCTCTGTATCGCTCCATGGTGAGACCGCACCTTGAATACTGTGTACAATTCTGGTCGCAGCATCTCAAAAAAGATATAGTTGCGATGGAGAAGGTACAGAGAAGAGCAACCAAAATGATAAAGGGGATGGAACAGCTTCCCTTTGAGGAAAGGCTGAAGAGGTTAGGGCTGTTCAGCTTGGAGAAGAGACGGCTGAGGGGGAATATGATCATGAGAAGTCTTGAATGAGTAGATGTGAATCGGTTATTTACACTTTCGGATAATAGAAGGACTAGGGGGCATTCCATGAAGTTAGCAAGTAGCACATTTAAGACTAATCGGAAAAAAATTCTTTTTCACTCAACGCACAGTTAAGCTCTGGAATTTGTTGCCAGAGGAAGTGGTTAGTCCAGTTAGTGTAGCTGAATTCAAAAAAGGTTTGGATAAGTTCTTGGAAGAGAAGTCTATTAACTGCTATTAATCAAGTTTACTTAGAGAATAGCCACTGCTATTAATTGCACCAGTAGCATGGGATCTTCTTGGTGTTTGGGTAATTGCCAGGTTCTTGTGGCCTGGTTTGGCCTCTGTTGGAAACAGGATGCGGGGCTTGATGGACCCTTGGTCTGACCCAACATGGCAATTTCTTATGTTCTTATGTAGGCTATTTGGAGAGAAAATAGATACAGAAGAGGTGATCAAGAACCAAAAGTAATCCTTTGCAATCACTTTTGGCATCACAAATGGATACCTCCACTCAAAGAAGATCTCGCTAGGACTTGTATTGTAGGCCCTATTATTATTCTCAGTAGAGACGTTATAGCCATTATAACTACTAAATACAAAGGCCTATAGTGCCGCAGCAGCCCCAGGGCAAGAGTGTGCTGACAACAAAGGCAAGGTCAGCAGTCTCCTCAGAAGCTTGCCACCAGTTTTTGACAGTCGAGTGTACTAACAAAACCCATGTCTGGAACGTCAAACAGAAAGGAGGTTACAGTTCTTCACATTGCTTGGACCTTATCACAACAGACAAATGGGCTATGGATACATCCTCAACTTTCAGAAAATACCACCACAAGATCCCCCCTGGACCAAAATAATTCCTAGGGCCAGCTGCAGCTGTTGAAACAAGAAGTAAACTCTCTCTGGAATTCCAAAGCAAGTCATTCAGTACCAACCAGTCAACAGGGACAGGGGTTTTACTCTTACTGTTTCCTGATTCCAAAGAACTTGGGAGATCTCCACTCCATTTTGGATCTTGGTATCTACTTCAGGAGGGAGATGTTGAAGATGTGCACTTGGAGTACCATCTTGCCATTGCTGAGGGGAGGATATGATAGAGGTCTACAAAATCATGAAAGACCTTGAATGTGTAAATGTGAAATGGTTATTTACCCTTTCAGATAATACAAGGACCAGGGGGCACTCCATGAAGTCAGCAAGTAGCAAATTTCAAACAAATCAGAGAAAATTATTTTTCACTCAACATACAATTAAGCTCTGGAATTGGTTGCCAGAAGATGTGGTTAAGGCAGCGAGTGTAGTTGGGTTCAAAAAAGGGTTGGATAAGTTCCTGGAGGAATACCCACTGATTATTACTGGTACTTGTAGCATGGAATTTATTTAATGTTTGGGTACTTGCTAGGTACTTGTGACTTGGATTGGACCTTGGTCTGACCGTCGCTAAGATATAAACCATCGCAACAATTTACATATAGGCACATAATATAAGGTAAGTGAATGTGCACTATAGTACATTCTAACAGGTGCCAAAAGGTTCGGTTATAATATATCATAAAAGGGGTACAATAGTTGTGTAAGTTTTGTCTAGGGTATACCATGGTACTGTACATCGATAATATTTGTTTATGAGCCTTAATAAAGTAATGTCATGTATGTTGTTAGATTATTGCTGTGTGCTTGTGTTTTTTTGCATGTTCCCGTATGTTCTCTATTCTCCGGTCTCTTTAGAAAAGGCTTGTTTAAAGAGCCATGTTTTTAAGTTTTTCTTAAAGGTTTTGAGATTGCTTTGTAGTCTGATCTCAGGAGGCATTGTGGTGGACCGGAAGGACACTTATGCTCACTTACTGATCAACAAGCACCCCAGAAAATATTTCAGATTCACCCTGCACAATAACCCTTTACCAATACAGGATCCTCCCCTTTGAATTTGTGGCTGTCACAAGTGTCTTCAAATTTCTAACCCGTGGTAGCAGCAAAACTAAGAAGAGAAAATTTGCTAGTGTTTCCATACCTCAATTATTGGCTAATTATAAGTACCTCCTGCAAAACCTCTGAGATAATGTCATGTCGTCGTATTTCTGCACAGCCTTGTTTTCATAATAAATTTCCAGAAATCATTCAGAAAGCTTGATGCAAAAAGCAGAGCTTACTTAACATTACAGAGAAGCATCCAACCTAAGCTCACTTGTGAGACGCATGAAAGCAGATCAAAGCATCACAGCAAGAAAGTTCATGAGGACACATGGACTCTACAGTCAGGTAATGCCTCTAGCAAGAATGTACATGAGTGTCAGGGGTCTAATACAGAAACAATGTGTGAAATAAGGTTTATTGAACAAACAGAACATAACATAAATCTCCTGGCTTACAGATTGCAGGGAAAACAATCAAGGAATTCTAATGTGATTTCCGTTACCCTCCAAGCTTGAAGACGTGCCAGCAAAAGACTCTGTCTCTGGCTGGAACCTTTGAACAGCTGGGAGGAAAGGATGGATCTACCTATTAGACAATGGGGTATGTGGCTGGGTAGCTAATGATATCAATTCTCCATGGCTGAGATAACTCTCTCCATAGAGCTCCAGCCTCAAGGTTCAGTGGTTCAAACCCCAACCGCCCTGACAACGAGGTATTTAAGAAACTATTGGGATCAGCAATCGCACTTTTGCCACCACAGAATTCCAGTTACAAGACCACTTCTGCAGTTATTACAATGGTGGGAAAACACAACAAAATCTGCAGCATGGCCAGCGCATACACCCATCTTAAACACAGGTAGTCCCCATCATGGATGGGGAGTTCATATTGGTTCCCTATGTAGTCAAGATGTATGGATACAACAAGAAGATGAAGCCCATTTTCAAAAAGCACTTAAGGAAACAGTTGTGCAAATTCAAACAGACAACCAAGTAGTGATGTTCTACCTGAACAAACAGAGGCACTAACTCTTACCAAATTATGACAGCAAGCATACAGATCTGGAAGTTAGCCGTGGAAATAAAGAAGTAGTTAAGTCATCCACCTCCCAAGCAAAGACAACATTCTAGTCGCCAGCTTCAGCTGCACGAGTGGACCATCAATGACAAGGTTCTGGAATGCCTATTCCAACTGTGGGGAACTTCACAGTTGCATCCGTATTCAACTACAAATAAACAACTTTTGCTCCAAAAGACCTACAGACAAAGCACTTGTGATAGGTTCATTCACCATTCCATGAAACATAGGACTATTATATGCTTTTCCACCAATACCATTCCTAGCAAATACCATGCTAAAATTGTTCAGAGAGTAAGGACAAATGATCCTCATAACTCTCTTATGCTTTCCCTGGCTCCACAGACTAGGAACCAACAATAGAGGGAGCTATTTTAGATTTAATTCTTAGTGGAACACAGGATTTGGTGAGAGAGGTAATGGTGGTGGGGCCACTTGGCAACAGTGATCATAACATGATCAAATTCAAACTAATAACTGGAAGGGGGACAATAAGTAAATCTGCAGCTCTAACACTAAACTTTCAAAAGGGAAACTTTGATAAAATGAGGAAAATAGAAAAAAAACTGAAAGGTGCAGTTGCAAAGGTTAAGTGTTCAACAGGCATGGACATTGTTTAAAAATACAATCCTAGAGGCGCAGTCCATATGTATTCCACACATTAAGAAAGGTGGAAGAAAGGCAAAACAATTAGTCATGGTTAAAAGGTGAGGTGAAAGAGACTATTTTAGCCAAAAAAACATCCTGAAGAAAATAGGATAAAACATAAGCATTGTCAAGTTAAGTGTAAATCAATGATAAGACAGGCGAAGAGAGAATTTGAATTGAAGTTGGCCATAGAGGCAAAAACTCATAATAAAATCTTTTTAAAATATATCCGAAGCAAGAAACCTGTGAGGGAGTCGGTTGGACCATTAGATGACTGAGGAGTTAAAGGGGCTCTTAGGGAAGATAAGGCCATTGCAGAAAGACTAAATGAATTCTTTGCTTCCATGTTTACTAATGAGGATGTTGGAGAGATACCAGTTTCGGAGATGGTTTTCAGGGGCGATGAGTCAGACGAACTGAACGAAATCACTGTGAACCTGGAAGATGTAGTAGGCCAGATTGACAAACTAAAGAGTAGCAAATCACCTGGACCGGATGATATGCATCCTAGGGTACTGAAGGAACTAAAAAATGAAATTTCTGATCTGTTAGTTAGGTTAAAGATTTTATCATTAAAATCATCCATTGTAACTGAAGACTGGAGGGTGGCCAATGTAACCCCAATATTTAAAAAAGGCTCCAGGGGCGATCCGGGTAACTATAGACCAGTGAGCCTGACTTCAGTGCCGGGAAAAATAGTGGAAACTATTCTCAAGATCAAAATTGTAGAGCATATAGAAAGACATGGATTAATGGAACACAGTCAACATGGATTTACCCAAGGGAAGTCTTGACTAACAAATTTCCTTCATTTTTTTGAAGGGGTTAATAAACATGTGGATAAAGGTGAACCTATAGATGTAGTGTATTTGGATTTTCAGAAGGCGTTTGACAAAGTCCCTCATAAGAGGCTTCTAGAAAACTAAAAAGTCATGGGATAGGAGGCAATGTCCTTTCGTGGATTACAAACTGGTTAAAAGACAGGAAACAGTAGGATTAAATCGTCAATTTTCTCAGTGGAAAAGGGTAAATAGTGGAGTGCCTCTGGGATCTGTACTTGGACCGCTGCTTTTCAATATATATATATAAATGATCTGGAAATGAATATGATGAGTGAGGTTATCAAATTTGCGGATGATACAAAATGATTCAGAGTAGTTAAATCACAAGGGGATTGTGATACATTACAGGAGGACCTTGCAAGACTGGAAGATTGGGCATCCAAATGGCAGATGAAATTTAATGTGGACAAGTGCATTTGTTGCATATAGGGAAAAATAACCCTTGCTGTAGTTACACGATGTTAGGTTCCATATTAGGAGCTACCTGCCAGGAAAAAGATCTAGGCATGATAGTGGATAATACTTTAAAATCGTCGGCTCAGTGTGCTGCAGCAGTCAAAAAAGCAAACAGAATGTTAGGAATTATTAGGACGGGAATGGTTAATAAAACGGAAAATGTCATAATGCCTCTATATCGCTCCACGGTGAGACCGCACCTAGAATACTGTATACAATTCTGGTCGCCGCATCTCAAAAAAGATATAGTTGCAATGGAGAAGGTACAGAGAAGGGCAACCAAAATGATAAAGGGGATGGAACAGCTCCCCTATGAGGAAAGGCTGAAGAGGTTAGGGCTGTTCAGTTTGGAGAAGAGACGGCTGAGGGGGGATATGATAGAGGTCTTTAAGATCATGAGAGGTCTTGAACGAGTAGATGTAAATCGGTTATTTACACTTTCGAATAATAGAAGGACTAGGGGGCATTCCATGAAGTTAGAAAGTAGCACATTTAAGACTAATTGGAGAAAATTCTTTTTCACTCAACGCACAATAAAGCTCTGGAATTTGTTGCCAGAGGATGTGGTTAGTGTAGCTGGGTTCAAAAAAGGTTTGCATAAGTTCTTGGAGGAGAAGTCCATTAACGACTATTAATCAAATAGGGAGTAGTCACTGCTATTAATTGCATCAGTAGCATGGGATCTTCTTAGTGTTTGGGTAATTGCCAGGTACTTGTGACTTGGATTGGCCACTGTTGGCAACAGGATGCTGGGCTTGATGGACCCTTGGTCTGACCCAGCATGGCAATTTCTTATGTTCTTATGTACATTCAGTACATTACTGCTAATCCCAAACCTCCTCACCCAATAAGAAGGAATGGTTTTACACCCCAACCTTTCTTCACTAGCACTGACTACATGGATGAGAATAGTAGAATAATAAATGCTTACAATCTCCCAAAGTAAATAAGTAACATATTCTTAGCAGCAAGACACCCTTCTACACAAAGATCATACAACAAGTAGATGAGATTTACCAAATGGTGTCACAGAAAAGGTGACAATCCCTTCAACTGTACAGTTCCCCTACCACATTATTTAATGCATCTGGTAAACACAGGGCTAAAAAATTCAGAATGAGTTCATCTCAGTGCAATTGCAGTTTAAAACTAAAAAGCTGGATATCCAGTGTCCCAACAACTCCTTGTGGTGAAATTTATGAAAGGCCTATATAATTTGCAGCCTCCTGTTAAACCACCACTGCTGCAATGGAATCAAAACTTGGTTTTACATCAATTGATGTTACCTCCCTGTGAGCCCATAGCATCAGCATACTAAAAGTACATAACACAGAAAATTCTTATACTAGCTTTCACAACGTGTAAAATGAGCTTATCCACCATATATGCAAATTTTTAACAATTGGGTAATGTTATGTACTCATCCAAATTTCCTACCAAAAGTAGTCTCAATTTTTTCATAAAAACCAAGCTATTACATTGCCTATTTTCTTCCCAAAACTGCATCAATTTTCCAAACAGCTCTGGCATACCCTTGAATGTCGAAGAGCATTCTTGTTCTATCTGGACAAGATTAAATCGTTATGTAACTTAACATAGCTGTTCATTTCCTTCGACCAATCCAAAAAAGGAGCTTACGTTACTAAACTAACAATTTCAAGATTTATTTATTTTTATTTTATTTATGCTGGTTTACAGTTGAACAAGGGGTGCAAAATAGATTAAAACTGGAACCTGTGCAAAGAAAATTGCAGTTACAAATAACAAGGATGATCGAACTGGGAGAAGAGAAAATACAGTAGTAATTTAACATCATGTAGAGTTATTTACAAAGAGCTGCTGTGGCTGAGTTATAGATGTTGATGAGGTGGTAATTAGGAGGGGGTCCGGAAAAGCTTGTTTAAACAGCCAAGTCTTAAGTCTTTTTCGGAATTTTGGGAGGCAAGGCTCCTGACGGAGATTCGGTGGGATGGAATTCCAGAGTGATGGTCCAGCTGTCGAGAAGGCCCGTTCTCTTAAATTTATATGTCGAGTGGATTTGGTGTGAGGTACCTGGAGGGATCCTCTGTATGCTTCTCTGGTGGGTCTTGAGGAGTGATGTTGGCTGAGCGGGAATTGTAGGTCAAGTGTTGTAAGGTGGTGTATGGATTTTGTATATAATGGTGATGGACTTGAAGATGATTCTGAAGTGTATAGGGAGCCAATGTAGATTTTTTAGAATAGGGGATATATGGTCTCTTCTCCTGGTGTTAGTGAGAATTCTTTCTGCATTTTGGACCATCTGTATTTAAGATGGCCTGGCGCCATCTTAAAAAATGGCGCAGGGCGTCCATTGCTCCTACCATGTGACAGGGGCTGGCCAGTGGCACCGATAGCCCCTGTCACATGGTTAGGGCAAAGGGCCACCGGCGCCATTTTGACTAGTAGCAGCCAATGGCTCGAGAGCGAGAGATCGCTTCCGGGACCCCCGCTGGACCACCATGTACTTTAGAAAAGTTGTAGGGGGAGGGGATTCTAAATAATTCGATTTAAAGGGGTGGGTTTGGGGGTTGTTTTTCTGTGTGCCCTTTCTTCCCGCCCCCCCCCCCCCCCCCCAAAAAACAATAAGAAAACCACACGGAAATTTCATGGGGTTTTCCTATCGCTTTTGGGGACACACCCCCCCCCCCCCCCCCCCCCCCCCGATACCTGACTGGTGAGAAAATATATATTTTCATCCGTCAGAAAAAGGATTCACATCCCTACTATTTAAGAAGAAAAATCCCTAGGGGTGGGTGGGGGTTGAAGAGGGCAGGAGGGAATAAACAGCCTTTTTTCTTTAATACGCAGTCACTTAAATAAAGACGTGTAAGGATTGTTAAACCAAGGAAAGAGCTCTTGATAGCGGGTCTGATTCTTTGGAATTCATTGCCTAATGAAATTAGAACCTTGAAAGACCCTAGGTTCCTTAAATAAGCTCTGAAAACCTTTTTATTTAAACAAGCATTTAAAGAATGATATGTTTTATGTTTCTTCATGTGAGAGATTTTATAAATATTGTATGTAACTTTGATTGATTTTAACTATGAATGTTATATTGTACCCTGTTCTGAACATAGGAAGGGCAGGTTAAAAATGTTTTAAATAAAATAAATAATATTCTATATAACTAGGAAAAATAGAAATAGATTTCAAACCATGCAAACAGTTATTGCAGAAAAAAATTGATAGCAATAAACGCACACTAAATTATTGGCTAAAAATATAAAAGATATAGTTGCGATGGAGAAGGTACAGAGAAGGGCAACCAAAATGATAAAGGGAACGGAACAGCTCCCCTATGAGGAAAGACTAAAGAGGTTAGGCTGTTCAGCTTGGAGAAGAGACAGCTGAGGGGGGGGGATATGATAGAGGTGTTTAAAATCATGAAAGGTCTAGAACAGGTAACTGTTAATCGGTTATTTACTCTTTCAGATAATAGAAGGACTAAGGGGCACTCCATGAAGTTACCATGTAGCACATTTAAAACTAATCAGAGAAATTATTTTTCACTCAACACATAATTAAACTCTGGAATTTTTTGCCAGGGGATGTGATTAGTACAGTTAGTGTAGCTGGGTTTAAAAATGGTTTGGATAAAATCTTGGAGGAGAAGTCCATTACCTGCTATTAATCAAATTGACTTGGAAAATAGCCACTGTTATTACTAGCAACAGTAGCACGGGATATACTTAGTGTTTGTGTACTTGCCCAGGTACTTGTAGCCTGGATTGGCCACTGTTGGAATCAGGATGCTGGGCTTGATGGACCCTTGGTCTGATCCAGTATGGCAATCTCTTTTTTTTTTTTTTTTAATTTCTTCATTTTACAATTCAATTCAAGCATAATTTTCTTAAATTTATCACAGGTTACAGAATTCATATTAAAGTATACACTATAAGAAACATTAACTTCAGTTAAAGACAAAGTATTACATTCCCCTTTCACCTAATCAAATATACCAAATTTTCTTTATTCCATATATTACTTTCAACAAGCAATTTAAACAAATTTTTGTTTTTCCAAAAGTTAAACAATTATTAAATCAAGGTTAAGTCAAGATTACATATTCCTTAATTTATATTAAAATCCAATCCAATTGATTTTGTTCTTTTTATCAATTCTATTTACCTGTGCTTAGCCCACAATTGAATCTAAGGTACACAATACTAAACATTATCTACTTTTTAAACTGATTTCTCAACTAACTGGGATTACACATAATTAAGACTGTTAGATGGGTTTTGGGGTAGAGCTGGTGGCGGACTTCATTTTACTTTGAATAAATTGTGTTAACTGATCTGGTTGTAGGAATACATAGATATTACCTTCGCACTTTATCAAGGATATTTCAAAATAAGTAACATTCCCATTTTTAATATTTGAGACTTCAGCACAAGAAACTGTTTTCTACGTCTCTGTGTTGTTGGCGCTAAGTCAGGGAATAATTGCACCTTGCACCCCATAAATTCCTTGAGTCTATTTAAAAGAAATTTTTTGAAAATCCAATCTTTATCAGACTCTAACATGAAAGATATTAATGTCGATGGCACAACTGATTATATATCTGTTTGCTCAAGTAATTCTGAAACGTCTAATTCTTTATTTTGAGGGGGAGCCTTATGAATTAATTCCTCTATTTTTAAGTTACCAATATCTCTAACAACTGTTGATTTATTTCATTGATGGTAAATAGAACAGCTTAGATATTATGGGTAAAGTTGCTTCTGGAATATTTAAATTTTCCATCAAATATTTTCTCCATAAAAACAATGGGGTCAAAGTAGGTGATTTAGGAAAATTTATACACCGTATATTCTTTACACTAGCTGCATTCTCCAACTTTTCTATTTTAAGCTGTAATAGCAGATTTTCCTTCATCATAGTTTGTACTTCCCTCGAGTTTCCTATTTCTTCCTTTACTTTCATTAATTCATTTTTCACTATTTTATTTTCAGTTTCGATATCCTCCACATTTTTCTTTGTTAATAATACAGTATTTAATATTGCCAACATTTGATCACCCGTATTTTTATTTACTTCATTTATGGCCACCCATATATTTTCTAAAGAAAAATCCTGTGGTTTAACTAAGGGTTTAAACTGAGTAGTATGTATCCCATTACCCTCTTCCACAGTCTCGACTGAAGCTTGACCGGGTCCCAGGATGTTACTTAAGGCTGAAAGATTTTCCAGCTGACCTCCTTGCCCCAAGGGAGAGCTTCCCCCTACTCCATCAGTAGGGTGTAGCTCCCCTGGGGTCAGCTGTAATCTCTCAGCTGGGTTCACCGGAGGGGATCTCTCACTTGGGGGAGAGTGATGTTAAAAGATCTAAGGATGCAGAGGGCTCCTCTTCTCCCCTCCTAGCATTCAGCGATCCTTCATCCCCTTTCTGTAATCCTCGTCGTACATTCATATCCATCGGTCCCACTTTGGAGATGGACTCCATTACATTTGAGGCTTGGCGTTTCCTGGCCCTTCTCTTTCGTGCTGAGTGTGGCATTTAAAACAATACTAAATTGGATAGTGTACGATCTAGTTAGTTATTTTACCTTGGTTCCAACGCAAACGGTGACACCAGTTCTCGAGAGGAGATTCCTTTCACCGATATTTTGCGGGAAGGAGTCCAAAAATCTGAAGAAGCTGAAAAGAGAAGAAAGAGGGAGAAGGGGAATAGTGATAAGATCGGAGGGGTAGCACTCTGATGTGCTATGATGGGGTGAAAGTTGCCTTGGAGGACCAGGATTCGGATCGATATCCCTGGCTGAGAGTAGAAGGAGAAGCAAGAGAATACGGAGAAGATGGGTAGAAATGTGCCAATAGTGACAAGAATAAGATGCCGTCAGGGATAATGGAAATAGAATATATCATTTTTTCTATATTGATCCATGGTGCGACACTACCTTGAGTATTGTGAGTCACGACCAAAAGTAGAGGAATGGTAAAACACCAAAGATTCTTTATTATCAGAAATCTTTTCAAACTGCCCAACTCAGGCAGAGTTTTGCTCATGCGTGAGCTGCTTCGGGGGCTGTTGTAAATATAAACAGATAAAAATCACACATATAGACATTTAAAATATACAGACATTAATATATAAAAATTAAATGAATAGCATACCAACTGAACATACATTTAATGGAGAAACATATAACAAAACATAAATATATACCAAAAAATGATACACGTATAAAATAAGACATACAATATTCAATAAATACCAATGTGGCAAGGTTTACCTATGATGGTATTGTAGTTAAATACGTTGATTCCTTATGGCGATCTTTTGAAATTACTTCAACATATACCTTAATATATTTACAAATAAAGAAAATCAGTGTATATATATATTTCATAAAAAATACATTAATTACTCAAAAATAACACACACTAAAAAGCCCTGATTATTAAACTGGTGTCATAAAAATGAATAATAAAACAAAATGGGAAAAGTGATTTAACACAATGTGAGATCTAAACGAGGAGAAATACTGACCAAGCTATAACAGGATGCTCTTCATTTATTTATTTATTTATTTATTTTTATTTTTTTCTATACCGATATTCTTGTAGAGATAAAAATCATACCGGTTTACATATAACTTCAATTTCGCCATAAAGCGATACAGTGAAACAAGTGAAAACATACAGTGAAACATGAAATATACCATGTTATAATGTAAAATAGGGCGGACCTCCCCCTTATCTCTCAGTTTCCTGTAAACCGATGTGATATTTCGATCGAATGTCGGTATATAAAAGAAAATAAATAAATAAATGTTTCAACAATTTTAACAGTAAAAAGAGATGAAACATTCTGGTCTGAACTTTGCCTTATATGATCATTGGAAATTATTTATACATAACAAACAAGCACATCAAAGAATCAGAGGAATTGAGATATTCATCTTAGAGGGATGAGAGTAAGGTTAAATAAATGAAGAAAATGATGAGGAAAGTGTAGGGGATAGAGGCAAAGAAAGGGATGGGTGAGAGGGATAGTCTGAAGAAAAGCAAGTAGAGAGAATATTGAAAGGAAGATAAGTTAATTGTCCTGAAAGGCTTGGCTAAATAGCCATGTTTTTAGTCTTTTTGAAGACAGTCGGGCAGGATTCTCGCCTTAGCTCATGTGGTAGAGCGTTCCAGTGGTGTGGGCCAGCTGTCGAGATGGCACGTTTTCTGATAGAAGTTTTGGCTTGGGGAGCGAATAGTGTGTCTTTGTATGCACTCCTAATAGGTCTAGAGGAGGTATAAGGTATTAGAGGGGTGGAGGTGTTGAGGAAGGTGAGGTTATGGATAACTTTATGGATAGTTGAGAGTATCTTAAATAGGATCCTAAATTTGACTGGAAGCCAATGTAGTGCTTGAAGAGTGGGGGAGATGTGTTCCCTCCTTTTAGTATTAGTGAGGAGTCTAGCTGCAGAATTCTGCATCATCTGCAGTGGTTTTAAAACTATGGCTGGAAGCCCGAGCAGCAGAGAGTTGCAGTAGTCGAGCTTTGTCAAGATGATTGCTTGAAGTACAAGTCTGAAGTCTTTGAAGTGCAGAAGTGGCTTGAGGTTTCTGAGCACTTGAAGCTTGAAAAAGCAATCTTTAGTGGTGGTGTTAACAAATTTCTTGAGGTTGAACTGATTGTCGAGAATGACCCCAAGATCTCTGACAAATGGTGAGGGTTTTATCGTGGTGAAGGTTGGTTGGGGAGAGTTCAAGTCGTCTTGAGAAATAATAAGGATTTCTGTCTTGTTGGAATTCAACACTAGGTTGATAGAGGCGAGTAGATTGTTGATAGTTTACAGATGGTTGTTTAAGAGCTTTATGGAATTTTGAATGGAATCGGTAATTGGGATGATTATTTGAATGTCATCGGCATAAAAGTAATGTGAAAGATTTAGCTTAGTAAGCAGGTGGCAAAGTGGGAGTAAATATATGTTAAATAGTGTCGGTGAGAGGGAGGATCCCTGGGGAACACCCATATTGGAGCTGACGGCTGGAGATACATTATTGATAATCTTGACTTTATAGAATCTATTAGATAGGAATGATTTAAACCAGCTTAATGCTACTCCCTTGATGCCTATTTCAGCTAGTCGTTCCAGAAGAGTAGAATGGTTGACTGTATCAAATGCTGAAGATAGATCAAGTAGAGCTAGTAAGTGCTTTTGGCCTTTTTCCATGTTAAGGATGTTGTCAGCGAGGGAAAGGAGTAGTGTTTCTGTGCTAAATGATTTCCTAAAACCGTGTTGAGATGGGAAAAGAATATGATGATCCTCAAGGTATTCAGATAATTGTTTGTTTACCACTTTTTCCATGATTTTTGCAATCATTGGTAGGTTGGCTATTGGACGGAAGTTAGATGGATCCGAAGGAGACAAATTTAGTTTTTTTAGTATAGGTTTGAGAATAGCAAACTTTAGTTGGTCTGGCACTAGACCTTGGGTTAAAGAAAGGTTAATGATATCCGAGATGGGTTTAGAGATGGAGTTAGGGATATTGAAGAGTAGATTGGTCGGAATTGGGTCAATAGGGTGCATTGCTGGTTTCAGCTTTTTAATGATGTTTTCAATTTCCAACGTTTATGTAGGTTCAAATATTTCTAGAGATGAGTTTAGTTGAGGAGGAGTGATAGGGAGGGGAGGATATGAATTAGGTAGATAAGAGAGAGTGGCGGTGAGGTCTAAGATTTTTTTCTTAAAGTAGATTGAGAGTTCAATTGCTTTGTCGAGTGCTGCATCATCTGGTATGAGAGGGGGGGATGGCTTAGTGAGGGTAGAACCGCATCAGCAAGCCTGACAACGGCAGTGAGCCCACTTGCCGTCCGGACTTCTCGTCATGTGCGGCGTGTTGTTGTATCAAATTTTTTATCTTTTGTTATAAATTTTGTACAAAAGATAAAAAATTTGATACAACAACACGCCGCACATGACGAGAAGTCCGGACGGCAAGTGGGCTCACTGCCGTTGTCAGGCTTGCTGATGCGGTTTCACATACCTTTTCAAAAATTATTCAAAAATTATTGGATAAAATTTTGTGTTGATAACAGCACAAGTGGATAAAGTTTGGATATCTTGTTTTTTTGATTGCTTATAGTTTGATACATAAAACAAGAGCTGTGGTTCTTTGTGCTTGAATTAGTGAGGGTAGAGACATATGAAAATAGGGCTTTTGAATCGAAGAAAAAGTGATGAATTTTTTTTAGAGAAGAAATCCCTTTTCGATTTAAGGATGGCTGTTCTGTATGTAGAAAGTAGAGTTTTGTATGCCACTTGTGTTGATGAGGATGGCGTTTTTCTCCAGATTTTTTCTTTCTTTCTGAGATTTTCTTTCTTGAGAAATGTTGCCCCAGAGGATCCTAAAAGGCATGCTCATTGTATACAGGCACAAATAACCATATGAGTTCAGTGGGAGCCTAAAGAGAGAGTCCTTTAGAACTGCCACGTTTTTGACTCCATTCACATCCAATTTGAGATATTGGAAGAAAAAATGTAAATAATGCCATGGCCAAAAGTCACTAATGTAATTAAAATAAGACTATAAACAAAAATAAGGACAAGTTGGAAAGTATACTATTAATGTTCTACATCAATGAACCTAACTATATAAGATGAAATTATGAGAGGGACTCAGCCACCACATTATTTAAAGGCAGGGATGCACACCAGGAATTTCAGAAAGATTGAGAAAACCTACTGCTGACTTAATTCTGGAAGGATCACTATTAAAATACTAAAAGCAGCTTTAATGTCAGCAAGCAATAAATAAGAGGCAATGAGCCCGAAGAAAAAATGGATCAAAAAACAGCTAGAATTAAACATGCATTTGTAATGACAGTTGCTATCGCTAAAGTTACATAGCTGCACCGCTCATAAATAGCCTGCTCGCATCCAAAGATTCATGTATATGTAAACCTTAAAAACAGTTTCTCTACTCTAAAGTTAACAGACCTGTCCGCTGCCATATAGCGCCCAATTACAGTAGTGCAAAAACAGAGAAATATGCGCTCGCATTGATAAATTCATTAAAACATATGAACTAAAAACTGTGTACCCTATTTCCACTATGTAAAGCAAATTAAAATACAGATAAGCCAAGACAGCGAAAAGCAGCCATTTAAACAGCAGTCTGCAGCGCGCAGGTCACCATTTACTCAGCGGTGGCCAGCCTCTGACACGGCGCTTTTACTCTTGGTATGTCCTGGTTGTCTGTATTTTAATTTGCACAAATGGTCACTCTGTCCCAACACTATGCAGTTTCTCTTTGCAGCTCCATTCAGTACAAACTCCCCCTCTACTACTCAAGACCAGCGCCCAATTCTCTCGCATCAGATGCTTTCTGTATTCTGTAGAAATAAAATCTGATATATACTTTTCTAACAATACCACTCATATTCAAGGATAAAGAGGAGATGATTCTAATAGTGCCCTTTTGGTCACATCAAGTTTGGTTTCTATGCCTAACCATTGCTCTGCCAATACATCTAATCATATTCCCAAATCTCTTAACATCATCCAACAGGACACTTCTTCCCCCCAACCTTCATCTGTAGCTCTCTCAGCTTGGATATTGAAAGCAGAGTAGCGCAAGCTCTGTTCCTACCCCAAGAAGTAAAGGAAGTCATTCTTACACACACCCACTAGTAGCAAAATTAATTAAAGGCCTTCATCTTTAACCTCCCTTAAAAATTCCTCTTACTCAGTGGGACCTAGATATAGTACTTTCTAAACTAATGAATTCCCCTTCGAACCCGTAGCATCGGTATATCTGAAATTTCTTTCTTGGAAGGCATTTTTGATAGCACTAATCTCAGCAAGCAGCAAATACAAATTCCAGGCCATAGTAGTGCATTATGACATACATACCAATTTTCAAAAATAGTGTAGTATTAAGAACTCATCCAACATTTTTACTTAAGGTGGTTCCTTAATTTTACTTGAACTAGTAAATTGTTCTAACAATCTTTTTTCCAAAACCTCTTTCTAATAAAGTAAGCAAACACTTTATACCCTAGACTTCAGAAAAGTTTTTCTCTTCAATTTGGAAAGGTCAAAAGCTTACAAAAATCTCAGCTGTTCTATGATCCAGACAAACAAAGGCTACCATTTGTAAAACAAATCCTCTCTGCCTGCTTATCTGATTGCATTTCCTATTTCTTTATTTGAGTGGTTTATATACCGTCATTCCATGTGAGAATCACTGGTTCACAACGGTGTACAGGTTTGACACTCACAGAAGGTGAGTGAGTTAGGCAGACACAACAATCTAGAGATAGATACATACTATGCGGGCGTCACCAGAATATTAAGTCTGGTAAGCATCTTCAAAGCAGAGTAAAGGCTCATTATATACGAGCAACGTTTACTTCCTTGGCACACATTCACTCAGTTTCAGTTCTAGAAACTCTATTTATACTTTTGTTAAAAATGAGTCTAGAGAGAGACTCCGTTAAATATAGCAGCTTTGGCCAGGCAGTACTTAAAAGCTTATTTAACTAAATATTTCAACTATATCTGGTTGCATTTCCTCCATTGCTTATCAAGAAGCAAATGCTCCTGTAATCCTCCTAGCGTGTGTCATTATAGGCAGAATATAAATATTTTAAATAAATACCTTGCAAGCCTCAGCTTGGAAATCCCCAGATGTGTGGTTGAATTCAGTCCTGTTTGTTGCTTACTTGTAATAGGTGTTCTCCGTGGACAGCAGGACAATTCAGTTACACAATTCTACCTATCTTCCCATAGAGTTTAAATTTTAGCTTGTAAGATGGCTGGAGAGACTAGCACAGAGGCAGTAGCTGTGTGGGAACACCCATGTATGCTTGGAGGGACTGCTGGGTCTTTCTGAGCTCTCAGAGAGCATGTTTCACATCCGTACTGGCTAATGACGTTATGTGCTTGTATGGCCTCTTGTCTACTGAGAAACCTGTTATAAGTAAGCAACTTTGCTTCATTCACCCTTTCAAATGGTACTAGGACTAGGGGGCACTCTGTGAAACTAATCAGTAGCAGATTTAAAACAAATTGGAGTGCACAGTTAAGTTGTGGAATCTAATTAAGAACATAAGAAAATGCCATACTGGGTCAGACCAAGGGTCCATCAAGCCCAGCATCCTGTTTCCAACAGTGGCCAATCCAGGCCACAAGAACCTGGCAAGTACCCAAAAACTAAGTCTATTCCATGTAACCATTGCTAATGGCAGTGGCTATTCTCTAAGTGAACTTAATAGCAGGTAATGGGCTTCTCCTCCAAGAACTTATCCAATCCTTTTTTAAACACAGCTATACTAACTGCACGAATTGTTGGAGGAAAAGTCTATAAACAGTTATTAGCCAAGTGGACTTGAGGAAACACACCACTTATTCCTGAGAGTGAGTAGCAGGGAATTGGATTTACTCTTTGGGATCTGCTGGGTACTTGTATTCCAGATTGGCCACTGTCTGAGACAGGATACTGGGCTTGATGTTCCTGTGGTCTAACACAGCATGACACATCTTATGTTTTTAAGTTGATAATACAGAATTTTAAAGGTGGTGTTATTTTTCAGAGCGGAAATTGCAAAAGAGAATGGCTTTACACATCCGAGCCCGAGTAATTCCAACAGCATCCAGCTGAGCCCTCAGGAATCTCGTCCTTCTTCCCCAGCGGCCTTACAGAGTGCAGGAGAGAGGAATGGTGAGAAGGTGAGTTGGAAAGCAGCAAAATGAAAGCCATAAATTATGGAAGCAATATTGAAGTTATTTTCTCCTTTAAAAGCCGAATGGCACTATATTTTAGCACCTTACACTTAAATTTTGTTCCTGAATATACCCAGATCAGTCCAGAAAAGTGGGTTGTGAATCCCTACCAGCAGGTGGAGTCAGAGAACAGTTAGACCTTTGAGCACTGCTACATAATGAATGCCACCTGCAGTTCCTCAGTATTTCTCTGACTCCAGCGGGTGGTACCGAGGCACACCTGCAGTCTTTAGTTATATTTTTTATTTAGTTAGTTTGAATTTAATTTTTTGCTTTATGGTCGCTTCCTGAGGTGTTAGGCACCTTCGTGGGCCATCCCTCAGTAGAAACCGGGCGTCCGGGGAATTGGATATTCCTGTCAGGGTTTCGCCCACCACAGTTTGATGTCTGATGACCAGGGGCTCCTGGCTACTCCCTTGTCTCCTGCAACAGCTTTTCTCTATGTCTTGGTAAAGTTTAATTAAAAAAAAAAAAGCTGTTTTCACTGTGGCTGACTGACAGTCTTCAGTGCTGAGGTAAGGAGAGGTGCAGGAGGGACCGGGTCTTTTAAGGCCGGCCAGGGAAGCTGTCAGCAGTGTTCCCCTCAGCTCCCGGGGCTCCGGGTCATTTTCTGAGGGCAAGGGTGAGTTTTTCTCAGTGTGCCTCTTTTACTTGCTGCTTCCCTGCAGGGGGGGCCTTGCGTTTTCACTATAGACAGGCCCCTTTGCTGCAGCACAGCTGCGCGCATTTTTTCCTCCTCAGCCAGTAGTCTCTTAGCCTGCAGCACGAAAAATTTGTTTTTTTCTGATCCTGCCTGACTGAAATTTTCTCCGCATTGCGGCTCCGAGTGTTTCTTTTTTTATTCGCCCCCTTTTCTATTTCACTTCAGACTATCGGCGCACTGCTGTGGATGGGACCGAAAACAGAATCGCAGATCTGCCGCGCATGTGGGTCACGCGGCCAGACATTAGATGCGGCCTCCTTATGAGCAGCGTGTTCCCCAGAGTTAGAGGGCTCTTCAGGGCTTCTTGCCTCCTCCCTCGTGGAAGGAACATCTGTCTTGCCTTCGGCTTCGCGGGGAGAGGTTTCTTCGCCTGTTCTAGCCCTGGTGAGGGAAGACCTCACCGGGGGAACTGATGATATCACCCCAGCCAACTCTCCAGTGGGGGAGGGGGACCCGGAGGGGTTTTCTCCAGAATTTGTCCTCCTTATGCACCTGGCTTTCCTGGCAAGGAAACGCTCGGCGGTAAAGCGGCCCGGTCTCGTGGGGGCAGGTTCGGACCCACCTGAGAAAAGAGGTTGGGATACGGACCCTCGTCAGTGCCTCTTTGATCAGGCTCATACCACAGGGGATTCTTCCCAGGGTACGCGAGATCCGATCCCAGGGTCTGGGGCGATGCCGGCTTCTGGGGTAGTAGGGTCGGTAGACCCGGATCCGCGGCCGGATCCAGCTGATGTGGATACTGATGATCCGGATGAGCCCAATGACCCTCCTGCAGAGGGGGATGACCCCAGCATGATGCATTTGTTCAAGTGGGATGAGTTAAGACCCCTTATTCCCCAGGTCCTCGAAGTTCTGGGACTTAAGGTTTCTCAAGAAGAGTCTGACAACAAGTGCGTCAATCCATTCCTCGACGGCATTAGGGGTCCCACAACATCTTTTCCTGTGCCTAAGAAGGTTCGCAAACTAGTGACCTGGGAGTGGGAGACTCCGGATTCCAGCTTGAAGGTGGGCAGAGCTATGGCGAAACTGTACCCATTATCGTCTGATGTTTTGGATTTACTGAAGATTCCAAAGGTGGACACAATGGTCTCAGCAGTCACGAAAAAGACCACTATCCCGGTTGCTGGGGCGGCTGCCCTTAAGGATATGCAGGACAGCAAGCTGGAGATCCAGTTGAAGCAAGCATTCGAGGTTGCCGTGCTAAGCCTTCGGGCGGCGGTTTGTGCTAGCCTCATGCAGAGGGCCTTCTGTGTTGAGTCCAGGAGTCGGCTGCCGGGGCCGGTACGGGCGACAGTGGGGCTCTGCAGTCCGCCTTCCTAGAAGCAGGTATCGCTTATGTTGCAGATGCTTTGTATGATCTGGTGAGGACCTCGGCGAGAGGTATAGTGTCCTTGGTGACAGCGCGGCGTCTCCTCTGGCTGCAAAATTGGGCGGCGGATTTGTCTTCCAATCCCAGCTTTGTAATCTACCCTTTAAGGGCAAGCTCCTGTTTGGGAAGGATCTGGATCAGCTAGTAAAGCTGCTTGCCAAATCCAAGGGCAATCGGTTGCCAAGATAAAAGATCTTCTAAGAAAGTCTTTCCTCCTCGAGCTAGGTTTCGGGACTCTTGCCGCTTCAGAGCGGGTAGATACTCCGCACCTCCTCTTCTAAACCTGCTTCGGGGCGCCAGCAGTCCTTTCGAGGGGGTCACCGGCCCGGAAGAGATTTGGGACATCTTGGGGCAGGAAGTAATAAAAAACCCCAATGAAGCCACGAGCACCCATTCCGTCGTCGAAGCTGTCTGAGGCAGATTATCCAACTTTTACACAGAATGGGCAAGAATTACATCAGACCGCTGGGTCTTAGAAGTTATGAAAGACGGATATGCACTGGAGTTCTCTCACCCGGTCCGGGAGGTTTTTGTGGAGTCCCGAGTGGCTTCAAGTGTCAAGCGAGAGGCGATCTGGGTGACTCTACAATGACATCTCGAGCTCAAAGCTATTGTCCCAGTTCCGGAGGCTCAACAGGGATGAGGTCTGTACTCCGTGTACTTTGTGGTCCCCAAGAAGGAGGGCCCTGTTATGATATCGAAGTGTTTGGTGGATTCTCAGGGGCAACAGTGATAGTGTCTCCCACGGGGAGGAGCCCGTAGGGAACTGTAGAACCAGGCTAGACTCAGATGCACAAACACAGAGAATATATCTTTATTATGCAGCTTGTATGGTTCACCAGAGGTGGCAGTAGAGAGTGGATTTAGATAGCAATAGTCTGTGATCCTCGGTGGAGGAGACCCGTCCCACAATGATGGTATAAGGACCCTATGCAGATATCCAGTGAGGCGCTGTAGGAGAGACAGACTGGCAGATATTATTACACACTCCATTGTAGCTGAATAGATAGAATTCCCAATAAGTAGTAGAGAGAAGATAGGTGACAACAGTCTGTGATCCTCTGCAGAGGAGACCCATTCCACAATGGTGGTGTAGGGCCTATTGCAGATAAACAACGAGAAGCTGTAGATGAGCAGACTGGGAGAAGTAGTACTCATTCTCTGTAGCTGATAGGTAGTGTTCCAGCAGGTTGAAGAATTGATAGCAGACACCAGGATAGACACGCAGGCCCTCGAGGAGCAAGTACCTGGATTCTGGATAGGCACCTGGAAATAAGCAAAGGGCCCCCAAGGGGCGGGTACCCAAGTTAGCAGAAACCCGGAGGGTGTAGATAGCTTTCAGCAGCAGCAGAGCAGCTTCAGACTGGAACGAATCCAATCCGTTGCTAACCCGGTGAGAGTCGGCAAATGAGCAACCTTTTGAAGGCAGAAGCAGTGACGTCACTCGAGGGGGGACGCCCCTGAGGTTCGCGCCAACACTGCTATAAGATGTGAGGCGTGCGCACGCCCTAGGAGGCCTCAGGTACAACATGGCGGGACACCGCACCAAAGCTGCTCCGGGGATGCCGGAGGGTGCGGCAAGGAGACACTACAGATGCCATTCTCCCAAGACTGGTGGAGAAGGCTGAAATAGAGGTGAGGCATATCGGGCAAAGCTGTCTGAGACCGGACGCAACAGGCATGTTTTGGCCCATCCTCGATCTGCAGAAGGTGGAACCATTGCCTTTCGGGTTCCTCGCTTTCGTATGGAAACCCTGAGGACAGTGATGGCCGCATTTCAAAAAGGGGAGTTTCTCGCTTCTCTGGACCTCACGGAAGCATATTTACACATTCTGATCCAGCTAAATCACCAGAGGTTTCTGTGGCTCAAGGTCTTGGGACGACACTTCCAATTTTGAGCCCTCCCATTTGGTCTCACAATAGCTCCTCGCAAGTTCACCAAGGTGATGGTGGTGGTGGTGGCCTTCCTTCGTCAGGAGGGAATCTTGGTCTACCCATACCTGGACGACTGGTTGATTCGCATGAAATCTCGGGAGGACTGCAAGAGATCAGTGCACGTGGTGATGTTCACATTGCGATCCCTAGGTTGAGTAATCAATGTGCAGAAGAGTCACTTGGAACCCTCTCAGAAGTTGATTTATCTCGGAGCACAATTCGATACCTTGCTGGGCAAAATGTTTCTAGTGGCGGACCGAATAGGGAAGTTGCAGGAACAAATACATTCCTTTCTTCGAAGGTACAATCCCACAGTGTGGCATTATCTTCAGGTCCTGGGCTCAATGGCTTCAACCTTGGACTTGGTTCCTTGGGTGTTCGCTCAGTTAAGACCTTTACAGCGTGCGCTTTTGTCTCGCTGGAGCCTGGTGTCTGAGCAATTCCATCTTACCAATGCCTCTACTTCCGGAATCCAGAGCCAGTCTGTCATGGTGGCTGTCACTGGACAATCTGGAACGGGGGGTGGATTTGGACACTCTGAATTGGCTGATAATCTCCACCGATGCCAGCCTCTCAGGTTGGGGGGCGGTGTGTGCAAACAGGTCTGCCCAAGGGCTCTGGTCGGCGATGGAAAGATCCTGGTCCATAAACCGGCTCGAGACCAGGCTGTACGTCTGGCCCTGCGGGCATTTCTTCCCTAGATCCGGTGGTGTACATCAACCGGCAAGATGGGACTCGGAAGTCTCGCAGTAGCACTGGAGGCACGTCTTCTGTTCACCTGGGCGGAGCGCCATCTCGAGGGCATTGCCGCATCCCATGTCACGGGAGTAGAGAATGTGCAAGCCGATTATCTCAGCCATCAGGAATTAGACCCAGGGGAATGGGAACTATCTCTCGAGGCATGGAATCTCATTTGCGCCAGATGGGGAATTCCTCAGCTGGATCTGATGGCAACGCAGGTGAACGCAAAAACAGTTCGTTTTTTCAGCCGTCGCCGAGAACAGGGCTCGGTGGGCATAGACGCTCTCGTGTGTCCTTGGCCCATGGGAATTCTGCTGTATGCCTTTCCGCCCTGGCCCCTTATAGGTCTGCTTCTCCGCATAGAGCGGCACCCAGGAAGGGTGATTCTGGTGGCGCCAGAGTGGTCATGTCGTCCGTGGTTCGCGGATCTGGTACGCTTGGCTCTAGAGGGTCCTCTTCAGCTGGTTCATTTAACGCATCTGCTCCATCAGGGGCCCATATTTTCGGATCGGGAGGATCACTTCTCTCTCACGGCTTGGCTTTTGAGAGGCGATGTTTATGCTTGAGCGAGATGTCCAGCCACCTCTATGGCCTATGTGAGAGTTTGGAAGCTTTTTGAGACGTGGTGTCATCAGTGTTCCTGCGACCCTTTAGCGGTTCATGTTCCTCGGGTGCTTGACTTTCTGCAGCAGGGCCTTGCTAAGGGCTTGGCATTCAGTTCCCTTCGTGTACAAGTTGCAGCTCTAGGTGCCTTGTGGGAAAACTTTGACAGCTGTTCGCAGGCAGCGCATCCGGATATTGCTCGGTTTCTTAAGGGGGTTGAACATTTGCGCCCTCCCATCCGTTCAGTGTGTCTGGATTGGAGTTTGAATTTAGTCCTGCGAGTTCTATGTGGCGCTCCTTTTGAGCCTCTTCGTGAAGTTTCCCTGAAAGATCTGACTTTGAAAACGGTGTTTTTGGTGGCCATTTGCTTGGCCCATTGGTTCTCAGATTTGCAGGCGCTGTCTTGTCGGGATCCTTTTCTTCGGATTTACGACGGTCGGGTATCATTATGTACAGTTCCGTCCTTTGTCCCTAAGGTGGTTTAAGCCTTTCACGTCAATCAAACTGTGGAGCTTCCAGGGTTCCCTAACTGGTCCCGGAAGTCTTCTCCGAACAGAGACCTTCATCTTTTGGATGTGCGGCGCGCCTTATTGCATTATCTGGAGGTTACCAATGACTTCAGACGTTCTGATCATTTGTTCGTTCTCTTTGGTGGCCCAAAGAAGGGGGACAAAGCGTCAGAGGCGACCATATCTCGGTGGATTAAGGAAGCCATTTGCGCGGCATATATAGCCCGAGAGCGTCAGGTGCCTTTGGGTCTCAGAGCTCATTCCACTAGGGCTCAGGCTACCTCCTGGGCAGAGTGTCAGTTACTGTTGCCTCAGGAGATCTATAGGGCGGTGGTGTGGTAGTCTATTCACACTTTTACGAAACATTATCGATTGGACATTAAGGCTTCTGATGAACCGTCCTTCGGGGAGAGTGTGCTTCGTGTGGGTCTTTTGGGTTCCCACCCAGTGTAGGGTGGCTTGGGTACATCCCACTTTTCTGGACGGATCTGGGTATGTTCAGGAAATGAAAATTGGTTCTTACCTGCTAATTTTCGTTCCTGTAATACCACAGATCAGTCCAGAGGCCCACCCCTTTCTTCAGTTACCGAAAGACTGTCTTGGTCAGAACCTGCTTAAGTTTTTTTTTTATTGTTGAAACTCCTTTTTTGCAGACATGACTCATGGAGCAGTTTTTAGCAGTTGTTTGGTCTGGTTTTTGCCAGCGATGAAGTGGTAGTCCAGAAATTTGGTTGGGTGCTACCCGTCATTATTTAGTTCTATTAGCATGGGCTTGGATACAGGTCAATACTGAATGACTGCAGGTGGCACTCTCGTTATGTAGCAGTGCCCAAAGTTCTAATTGTTCTCTGACTCCATCTGCTGGTAGGGATTACACAGTCCACTTTTCTGGACTGATCTGTGGTATTACAGGAATGAAAATTTGCAGGTAAGAACCAGTTTTCATATGGGGTCTTCAGGGGAAGGGTAGAAAGATGTCTGCTCCTATCAGTTAATTAGTTTAATTATTTTACTATGCCACTTTTCCAGTAAAAATCAAAGCTGTTTACACTCAAATTATAAATTCATAAAATTACAATAATTACAAAAATGAAAACAGTAAAATTAAACATAAGACTAATAATAATCTCAGAGGACAAGCAGGATGGCGGTCCTCACATATGGGTGACATCATCCGATGGAGTCTGGCACAAAAAAAACTATATCAAAGTTTCTAGAATTTTAACTGAGCCTCACCAAGTATGTCCACATATACCACGCATCTATGCGGGATCCCTTCAGTCTTTCTTTTTCCAGAGAGCCCATAAGTCACGGTTCGAACATTTCTTTTCTGAAGTTTTTTGTATTATTTTTTGTGCTTTTCCTTCAGTTTTTGACTGCCATCATGGGGTCCTGTGGTCTCTTCCATTGAAGTTCCGTAGATAAGATTTTTTGGCAGTTTGCTAAGTTTCTCTTCTCTGTCATTCCCCGGGTCAGTGGGGCCATCTGTGCTCACCAGTCATTGACCTTCTGCCACCATCGAGTTTAATGTTGCATCCCTTTTGTTTCACTCCATGTCTAGCAGATTCCAGCCATGTCATTATTCAGCAGGACCATCTCTGTCATGGACCCCTTTGGTAGATGTGTCCAGTGCTTGGGGGCATTGCATGATATCTGTGGATGCCGCAAGTTGAAGAAATGACCCCAAAAGAACAATTATTCCAGTTGTATCTTATGGAACATCTATTCAGGCACCGGAAGGCTGATCCATCGGCATCAGAGGCCTAAGAACCCTGATGGTAGGACAGGCCATCGACATCAAATGCTGGTAGGGAACACAGAGAAAGGCTCCTCCCATTTAAAGAAGGTCTTAGCTGCCATCTCTTCGACCTTGGCATCAAGAAAGACCCATGTCAAGCATCGTGGGAAGCCGAAGAAAAACTGGCATCGGTCCCCACCAATGCATAGTACTGGGAGTAAGGACAGTCCGGTGCCTGCTAAGAATCCCCCCTAAGCAGTCCTCTGGCGAGGAGAGCTTGTCCTCTAAACATGCCAGAGACCCTTGATAGTCTCCACCGGTCCTGGCATCTGCTACCAGTCCACCTTTTGGTTTCAAGGAGGATATGGTCACGCCTCCCAGTCGGTGTCTGCATTAGCAATTTTCGAGGAGGAACTGGAGAAATGGATCCAGCAAGCTGTGGAAAAGGTGCTGCAAGGTCTTGGTGCCAAGGCATCAAAGGCACTGAGACAGGCACAGATATTTCATGAACTGCTGCTAGATTCTCTTCAAGTACTTAATGATGCTGCATCGATGCTGAGGCCAGCACCAATGCCCGTCCTATCACTGATGCCCAGAGGGGCACTGGGGTTGGAATTTGCAGGTCTGTTGCTAATTTCTGGCTCCTCAATGGAGGAAGCTTCCCCCAGGAATTGAGGTTCCTTGGATCCCGGCCCCACAGTCAGTTCACTGGTCCATGACCCACTATAGGACAGAACACAGAGAGAGCCCGCCCTTGCTGAGTTTAGTGAGTCGGGTTCTTGGTATTCGTGGAGGTTCCATTACGACTTTCCAGACATCTCTAAAGAGAAGTAGTCCATGAGTCTTTTGACAACTCTCTTCCATCAGAAAGAAGGAAGTCTCTTTTGCACCTCTTTCGCAAGCTTTATAAGAGAATCGACTAACACCATTCCATTTACATTGCAGATAGAGGAAGAGTCCAGGAACAAGATGCTGGACATCCTCAAAAAATCATGGCAGTTCCAGTTCACAAGATCCTTCAGGTGGTGCTGATGAGAATGTGGGTGCACCACTCACATTGGTTCCTATCAGTAAAAAGGTGGACACAGTTTATCCTGTCCAGAAGGCTCCCAGATTCAACAAATGTCAATGGCAACACTAATCTGTGGTCATCTAATTCTCTCTTAAAAAGGCCAAGAAGTCTAGAACCCACTCATCATTGCCCCGGAGAGGGATTCTTGGGCAATGGATTCTATTGGGAGAGAGGAATTTCACAGCACTATGCTAACTTCTTGCATAGTGGCCTACAGCTTTTTAGAGGTTGACCGAGCAGCTTCCTCAAAAGCAGCAAGATGCCCTTCAGTCACTGATGGATAAGAGGTTGGTATATGGAAAATATGGGATCCATTTAACTTACAATGTTTTTGAAGCAACATCGAGAGTCTCTGCAATGGGGATAGAGGCTCTCACTCTTCTGGCTGTGGGCCTTAGATCTTCAAATGGAAATGCAAGAAAGACTCATTGACATGCCATGCACTGGAGAGAATCTCTTTGGAGATAGGGTCAAAGATGCAGTGGCACAGATCTGAGATCATTATTTGATGATCCAGCAGTTCTTCATGGCTACTCCATCCCAGCCTCCTCTTCCAGGAGGTACCCAAGGTCAGGATAGAGAAGATCCTTCTTCCACCCAAGGAGGCAATTCCCTCTACCCCCTTGGTTCCAATCACAGCAGGCCCCTCCCACCCATCTGAGGCAGCAGAGGGCACCTAAGCCCTAGATAACATCCCAGACAATATTTGGGATGGAGTTTTGACTGGACAGCAGAAGGCATAGCCAAGATCCCAGTACCCATGCCAGAGGACCTTCCAGTCAGAGGCAAGCTGCAGTTTTACATAATTTTTTTATGAGTTTGACAGTTGCTTGGTTTTTGATTGTAAATATTGCTATCCATTTCATAAGGATTGGGTGTAACTGCACAGACTACCCTTAAGAGAGATCGAGGGTGACCTGCATGGCACAGTATTTATTGCCATAGAAAGCTTTGCTGGGCAGACTGGAAGGACCATTTAGTCCTTTTCTGCCATCATTCTGTTACTATGTTATGTAAGCCAATGGCTCCATAAAACCTCGGATATGTGGGTCCTCAGCATCATCAAAAGAGGGTACAAATTGAACCTATTGGCTCTCCTGCCAAATTGGCCCCCATGCCCATTTTGGGGTCAGTTGTATCAGGAAGTGCTTAAAATGGAGCTGCTCTCCTTCTTGATCCTCAGAGCGGTTGAGCCTGTCCCACCAAGACAGAGGGCGGAGGTTTTACTCCAAGTACTTCCTGGTTACAAAGAAAGCAGGGGGATTCCATTCCTTGATAGGCCTAATGACCTTGAACAAATTCATAAAAAGAGAAAAGTTCAAGATGGTTTCCTGTGCACTTTAATCCCCTTCCTTCAAAAAGTAAATTAACTCTGCTCTTTCGATCTAAAGGATGCTTAAACTCACATAGATATCTTTTCAGGTCACAGAAAATGACTTAGATTTGTAGTAGGAAACTGCCACATCCAGTATTTCATTCTGTCATTTGGGCTAGCATCTGCCCCATATATCTTTACAAAATGCCTATTCATAGTGATAGTGCACTTATGCAAACTGGGGGTGCATGTGTTTCCTTATCTGGATGATTGGCTGGTCAAGAACACATCTCAGGCAGGAGCTGAGGAATTGATGCATATAACCATTCAGGTTTTGGAGTTACTTGGGTTTGTCATCAACTACCCCATCTCACCTCAGCTTATCAATTCAGTTGGAGTTTATCGGAGCTCTATTAGATACGACTCTGGCAAAAGCATTCCTTTCACAACAAAGGACCGCCACTTTGGCCTTAGTGGAAGAAATCCAGATGAGTCAGCAGACGTCAGCATGGCACATGTTGAGGCTGTTGGGCCTCATGGCATCAATGGTGTATATAACTCCCTTGGCATGTCTAAATATAAGAAGCACACTAAAGACCTTGAGGTCTCAGTGGCTACAGACCAAATAGGATCTCCGGGACAGCATCCATTCACTCATCCACTCTGGGACTCCCTGTTCTTGTGGCCGACATTTCCAATATAGTCAAGGGTATCCCTTTCCAAATTCCTATGATCCAAATTGTCCTCACCAAGGATGCATCCAACTTTGGTTTGAGAGCTCATGTAAATAGCCTTTGCCTGCAGGACTGTTCGTCTGCCCAAGAAAAGCTGCATCAGATAAACTTTGTGGAGCTCCAGACAATTTGGTATACTCTGTGGGTTTTCAGAGATTGGTTGTCCGCTGTCCAAAGTTATTCTTGTCCAGATGGTCAATCAAGTGGCGATGTACTACATCAGCAAACAGAGGTGTGGGCTCATACCTTCTGTGTCATGAGACAGTCCAGCTGTGGAGCTAAGCCATTTCTCAAAGGATGGTTCTCAGAGCCACATACCTTGCCAAATTGGAAAACGTGATAGAGGACAGACTTTGAGTTGGTCGTTGTAACCTCATGAGGGGTCCCTGAACCAAGGGATAGGGAACTGGATCTTCCGCTGCTGGGAAACTCCAGTGGTGGATCGGTTGCATCTCCTTGTAACAGGAAGGTCCCACACTTCTGTTACAAGCAAAGGGCATGCGGCAAACCTAGCCTTGGATACTTCTGCCCTGCATTGGAGCAGAGGCCTTTTATATGCATATCCTCCAATTCTGTTTGGGGTGAAGGTCTTTAAAGCTCAAAAACGATAAAGGGACCATGATTCTCAGCCCGTTTTTGTCCAAGGCAAATCTGGTTCCCACTCCTATGGGAGATGTCCATTCAGAAACCAATCAGGCTTGGGGTTTCCCCAGATCTCATCTCTCAGGATCAAGGCGAGTTGCTCCTTCTCAACCTCAAGTTCCTATTGTTCACTGTATGGATGTTGAAAGGTTGATTCTGCAATGTCTTGAACTCTCGGAGGATGTGTCTCGTATGCTTTTGTTTAAAAGAAAAGTGGAGGAAATTTGCTGTGTGGTGTAAGCACCAAGCCCTAGATTTTCTCCTGCGCCACACAAAAAATAATTGAATTTCTTTTATGTTTATCTTCGCTGGTCTCAAGATCAACTCTGTAAGGGTCTGCTTAATTCAGTTGGTGCATGCTATCATTATGTAGAAGGTAAACTCATCTCTGTAAGTCTTTGGTTGTATGATTCATACAGAGTCTGCTTCATTTGAAGCCTCCCATCAGACCTCCTGCTGTCTCCTGGGACATCAACATGGGTTTATCCCAACTGATGAAAGCTAGAGTTTAGCCACTGCACTCCTGTGATCAGAAGTGCCTGACCTGGAAGGTCATATTTTTGGTGGCAGTCACATCAGCATTTAGGGTCAGTGAGCTCCATGCTCTAGTGATTTATCCACCTTATATCAAGTTTTTCCAAGATAGGATGGTCTTGCACACCTATTCAAAGCTCTTGCCTAAAAGAGTGTCCAAATGCCATCTTAACCAGTCAATTAAAAACATAAGACTTGCCATATTGGGTCAGATCAAAGGTCCATCAAGCCTGGTATCCTATTTCCAATAGTGGACAAGCCAGGATCCCAAGGGGTTGATATATTCCAAGCTGCTTATTCCAAGAATAAACAGTGGATTTCTGCAACTCTACCTTAATGGTTAATGGACTTTTCCTCTAGGAACTTGTCCAAACCTTTTTTAATCGCAACTACACTAATAGCTTTCATCACATTCTCTGGCAACGAATTCCAGTTTAATTATGCGATGAGTAAAAAAATATTTTCTCTTATTAGTTTTAAATGTATTACTTAGTAATTTCATTGTGTGTCCCCTAGTGTTTGTACTTTTCAAAAGAGTAAACAACTGATACTCGTTCCATTCCGCTCATTATTTTATAGACCTCTATCATATCTCCCCTCAGCTGTCTCTTCTTCAAGTTGAAGAGTTCTAACCTCTTTAGCCTTTCTTCATAGGGGAATTGTTCCATCTACTTTATCATTTGGTTGCCCTTCTCTATATCCTTTTCTAATTCTGCTATATCTTTTTTGAGATGTGCTAACCAGAACTGTACACAATACTCAAGATGAAGTCACACCATGGAGCAAATTAGAGGCATTATTATATTCTTTGTTTTATTCTCCATTCCTTTCCTAATAATCCCTAGCATTCTACTTGCTTTCATGGCTGCTGCTGCTCACTGAGCAGAAGATTTCAACATATTTTCAACAATGACACCAAGATTCTTTTCCTGAGTGGTAACTTCTAATGTGGAACCTTGCATTATGTAGTTATAATTTGGGTAACTCTTCCCTATGTGCATTTGGCATTTGCATGTCTAGTCTCCAGGTTTTGCAATGTCTTCTTGCAATTTCTCACAATTCTCTTGCAATTTAACAACTTTGAATAAATTTGGGTCATTGCCAAACTTGATCACCTCACTTGTTCTTATTTCCAGGTCGTTTATAAATATATTAAAAATCAGTGGTCCCAGAACAGATCCCTGAGGCACTCCACGATTCCTCTTTTTCAATTGGGAAAATGTACCTTTTGGTCCTGCTGTCTGTTTTCTGTCTTTTAACCAGTTGTCAATCCAGTAGGACACTGCTCCCATCCCATGACTTTTTTTAATTTCTTAAGACTCTCTTGAGGAACTTTGTCAAATAAATGGACTCTGAGACATTCAGGTTAAAGCACCGTCCTTAAGTTTTTAACTTGTACACTCTATGGTAAAATTTCTTTTACCGGCCTATCTTCTTTCCAGCTTGTTGCAAGCTTCCAAGTTCTCTCCCCCTGTTGATTGTAACTTTGACTTATTCCTACTTATTGTTATCTTTCGTTTACGTGAATTTGTTACTCTAGTTTTTCCCTTTGTTAAATTGTAAACCGATCCGATATGGTAATTTACTATGAAGGTCGGTATAAAAAACTGTTAAATAAAATAAATAAATAAATGCTTTCTGGAAATCCAGATACACTGTCAATTGGCTCACCTTTATCCACATGTTTATTTACGCCCTCAAAAAAATGTAGCATATTTGTGAGGCTATACTTTCCTTGACTAAATCCATTTTGGCTTTGTCCCATTAAACTGTGCTTATCTATATGTTCAGCAGTTTTGTCCTTTAGTTAGTTTCTACCATTTTGCCTCTCATAGACATCAGACTCACTGGTCTATAGCTTCTTGGATCACTTTGTGATCCTTTTTTAAAAATTGGCATTTCATTGGCAACCCTCCAGTCTTCAGATACCATAGATGATGTTACTGATAGTTTACAAATTTCCAGTAGCACAACTGCAATTTCATTTCTCAGTTCTTTCAGCACTCTGGGATGTATACCATCTGGTCCAGATGATTTGCTACTCTTTAGTTTGACAATTTGCTCTAGTGCATCTTCCAGATTCACTGAGATTTGTTTGTTCTCCTGAATCATCATCTTTGAATATAATTTCTGGCATGGATATATCTCTTAAATCTTCCTCAGTGAATATCGAAGCAAATAATTCATTTAGTCTCTCTGCTATGGTTTGTCATCCGTAAGTGCCTCTTTTACCCCATATTCATCTAATGGTCCAACTGACTCCATTGCAGGCTTTTTACCTCAATTATACCTGAAAAAGTTTTTATTATGAGTTTTTGCTTCCATAGCAAGCTGCTTTTCAAATTCTCTCTTGCCTTCCTTATCAATGCTTTGCATCTGACTTGCCAGTGCTTATGCTGTTTCCTGTATTCTTCATTTGAATTCCTTTTCCGTTTCTTGAAAGATGTTTTTAGATATAGTCTCTCTCACCTCACCCTTTAACCATGCCGGTAGTCGTTTATTCTTCCTTCCACATTTTCTAATGCATGGTATACATCTGATCTGGGCTTCCAAGATGGTAATTTTAAGCAGCATCCATGCTTGAGCTAAACTCTTAACCTTTGCAGTTGCTCCTTTCAGTTTTTTCCTAACCGTTTTCCTTATTTTATCAGTCATCTTTTTTAAAGTTAAATGCTGTCATAGTAGATTTCTTTTTTGAACTACCTCCAATTATTATGTAAAATTTGATGATAATGTGATCACTATTGCCAAGTGTCTCCAACACTTTTACCTCTCTTACCAAATCCTGCGTTCCTCTAAGGACTAAGTCTAAAATAGTTTCTCCTCTTGTTGGTTCTTGTACCAGCTGCTCCATGAAGCAATCATTTATTTCATCTAGGAACTTTACTTCTCTAGAATGTCCTGATGTAACATTCACCCAGTCAGTACTTGGGTAATTGTCCTTCCAACATTTTTTCCCAGGCTGCATGTCCATCATGGTGAACTAACCCTGCACGGTTTAGACTGCAAGAGAACCTAGGCCTTCTACCTGGAGCGGACTGAAGCCCATAGGAAGTCCTCCCAATTTTTTGTTTCTGTTGACGTAAACAATCTGGGGATCACTGTTGCCAAACAGGCATTCTAATTGGCAAGCAGATTGCATCTCCTTCTATTATGCCCAGGCAAAGTTGAATCTGGTGGACCATGACAATTTTCATTCTGTATGAGCCATGGCATTGTCTGTGACTCACCTGCGATCAGTCCCCACAGAGGAGATCGCCAAGGCTGCATCATGGAGTTCTCTGCACTCATTCACATCTCATTATTATTTGGATAGGAATAGCTGACACAACAGCAGCTTTGACCACGCTATCCTTTGGAATTTTTGAGGTGTAGAATCCAACTCTTTCCTGCCTAGGAATAATTGTTTTTGTTCCAGGCTGCCCCTGCATAAGTTATGAATAAAATATAAAAAAGGCTTGTTGCCAACAAAAACAACATTGTGCCCTTTGGTACTGATTTTGTTGCTCCTTTTTTTTCATTGGGCGCAGCCTGAAGGTGTGTGTGGACTGCTATCCTGCTTGTCCTTGGAGAAAACAGTTACTTACCTGTAGCAAGTGTTCTTTGAGGATAGCAGGATGTCAGTCCTTATGAAACCCACCCAACTCCCCATTGTTTCTCCATTTTTCATTCTTTTTTTGCTAACTACAAGACTGAAAGGACCCTGCATGGATGTGTAGCATAATAGCATGCAACTAGCATGCTCAGTGAGGTTCAGTCAGAGTTCTAGAAACTTTGACATAGTTTTTCCATGCAGGGCTCCATTGGATGATGTCACTCGTGTGAGGACTGACATTCTTCTGTTCTCAAAGAACAACTGTTACAGGTAAGCAACTCTGCTTTACCCATCAATTATTCCATCCTCCCGATCATATACAGTAGTACAAATTATCTTATCAAGCATACTTTTTTTTTAATAAGTCATTATGACACCGATATGAAAATTGCATATTCCATAAACAACTGATCACAGCAATATTCTCCGAGGACAAGCAGCATGGCAGTCCTCACACATGAGTGACATCATCGGATGGAACCCGGCATGGAAAACTCAAGTCAAAGTTTCTTGAAATTTGATGAGCCTCATTGAGCATGCTCAGGCATGTATTACACCATGTGTCCACGTGGGGTCCCCTTTAGTCTCTTCTTTTCCGCAGATCCTGTTGTCTTGCAGTCAGATGAGAGCCTCACTTTTGCCAAATTTTTAGCCTACTTTTCTAACTTATATTTTTTACGCATTTTCTTTTTTGCTGCCTCACGTGGTTGAGACAGGGTCCGCCTGGTTCTCCCATAAGTGTCCTAGATAGGTTTTTTGACATTTATCAATAAGTTTATTTTTGTTGTCAACACTCCTGGGGTGGTGTTGCACTCAGTGCCCACCTGCCATCAACAGCCACTGCCATAGATTTCGTTCTCACATCTCTTTTATTTCATAATGATATGTCCACTTCGGTTTTTAAGATGGAGGACACATCTATCATGGGGGTACGTGATAGATATGATCCTCGTATACCTGGGTCACTGCACACTGTCCGTTGTTGCAGCAGGCGCCAGGATGACCCCCCCAAGGGGACCTAAGATCTGGCACAATAAGTTGGCATGCCACTTTGGGCTAAAGAAGACCGATCCATTAGCATTGGCATCGAGGGACCACTGAGCTGCATCAGTGAACACCAAGCCATCCACATCAGCGAAGCCATCAGTTCCTTCGAGGTCTCCAGCTGAAAGGGACGCCGAAGACTGACCATTGTCTGATTCCTCTAGGTCAACGATATCTGGTTTGTCTTCCTTGGCACAGAGGAAGGACCAATCAGAGCATTGGAAGCTGAGAAAGCATCATCGGTCCCCATCAATGCACCAGCTTTGGCTGTGATGCCGCCAAAGCTATCCCCACAATGAGGAGAGCCAGTACTCCATTGATGCTGGGGGTGGTATGCCAGAGACTCCATCAGTCCCTGATCATCCTCCTTGGTTCCGAAGAGGATCTGGTTACATCTTCTGTGTCCACACCTGTTTTGGCATCAGCAGCGTTCGAGGAGGAATTGGAGAGGCATGTGCAGCTGGCCGTCGAGAAGGCAATGTGTGTGGCCTCTGTGTCACGTCACCAATACCGACACTGTCTCTCCTTGAGCTGCTACTGAATTCTCTACATGCGCTTATCAACGTGTTACCCAGCCAATGTCTGGTCCCAGGGCGGCATTGTTGCCCTGCGAGGCACCACCCCTCTCCCAATGCTGGCGAAGACACCAGGGCCCTGGTCCTCACATCCAGTTGCACTGGTGCCTACACCATTGAGCATTGGTTGAGCGCCTAGGGGGCCCGTCCCTGGCCAATGGCAGTGGAGACGAGGGCACCTATGATCCCTGGGGGATGACTCATCAATGGAGTCATCCATGCTTCAGATGGTCTCTGCTCAGATCCATCTCCTCCAGAGGAGTGAAGGAAGTCCCCACCAGAGGACCTCTCCTTCACAGGGTTTGTTCGGTTGATGACAGAGGCCATCCCCTTTCAGTTGATGACTGAAGAGTATACCAGGCATAAAATGCTGGATATCCTCCAGTTCGTGGAGCCTCCCAAGAAGATCATGATAGTCCCAGTGCACAAGATTCTTGTGGAGTTACTGTTGAGGATGTGGGAACACTCCCTCAAGTGCCTCCCATTAATAGGAAGGCGAATGCGATTTAACTCGTCCAGAAGGCTCTTTGTTTCGAAAAACATCAGCTATCCCATCAATCAGTGGTAGTTTAATCTGCTCTTAAGGAGGTCAAGTGCTCTAAGACACATTCATCAACACCCCTTGGGAAAGATCACAAAGCAATGGATGCTCTTCGGAGGAAGATGTTCCAGGGCGCTGTACTTATTGCCTGCATAACTGCCAGCTCTACAGGAGCCAGTATAGGCGGAACATCTAGAAACAGGTGCAGGATGTTGCCGAGCAACTGCCTCAGCAGCAACAAGACACCCTCCTGTCGCTAGTGCATAAGGGCCTGGAGTGCGGAAAATACGAGGTCCACTTGATCTATGATGTTTTCAAAATGGCATCCAGGATCTCTGCATTGGGAATCGGCGCCTGCAGGTTTGCATGGCTGCAGACCTCGGCACTCAGACCAGAGATGCAGGAGCAACTCAACTGGCGTGCCATGTATGGGAGAGAATCTTTTCGGAGGTAAGGTCAAGAAGATGGTGACCCATATCCGGAACCACCATGCAACCCTTCAGCAACTCTCCACTAGCATATGGACCTCCCTCCTCATCTTGGAGGTCATCGAGGTTGGGGTCTAGGAATCCCTTCTTCTGCCCGAAGAAGTACTTTCCTCCGACTCGTTCCTGTCAGTCTCCTCAGGGCTCTCATGGCCACTCCAGGCAACAAAGAGCCCCGAAACCCCAGCCAGTGCCTGGCAACTCCAAAGACGGGGTTTTGACTGGCTCATAGGGAACATAGCACAGTCGCCCTTTCCCCAGGGCAGTGGATCTGCCAGTCAGGGGAAGGCTGCAATTCTTTACAAACTAGCGGCCTAGTTTAACCTCAGACCAGTGGGTTCTTTCCATCATTCATCAAGGGTATCGATTGAACTTATTGGATGCCCTGCCAGATTATTCCTGAGCCGTTTTAGGGCCTGGTAGCACATCTGGAGGTGCTAGTAGCAGAGCTCTCTTGCCTCTTAATTGCCAGAGCAGTTGAACCTGTTCCACTAGGGCAGAGATGATAGGGATTTTATTCCCAGTAGTTCCTGATACCAAAGAAAACAAAGGGACTCCTTTACATCTTAGACCTAACAGCCTTGAACAAACTTATCAAAAAAGAAACGTTAAAGATGGTTTCCTTGGGCACCCTGATCCCTTTCTTGCAAAAAGGGGACTGGCTATGCTCCCTGAATCTGAAAGATGATTACACCCATATCTGGATCCTTCCAACTCACCAGAAGTATCTCAGATTCGTGGTAGGAAAACAGCATTTCCAGTATTGTGTGCTGCCATTTTGGGCTCGCATCAGCCCCACATGTCTTTACAAAATGCATGGCTATGGTGGCGGTGCACCTCCACAGACTAGAAATTCTTGTTTTCTTGTATCTGGACGATTGGCTGGCCAAGAGCAGCTCTTGGGCGGGGGCCAACGAGTCCATATGCTCGACCATCTTTGTGCTGGAGACACTAGGGCTCATTATCAACTACCCCAAGTCCCCCATCTCAGCTCATCACCTCAATTGGACTTTAGTGGAGCCCTACCAGATACGGTTCAGGCCAAGGCCTTCCTGCTTTGACAAAAGTCCATCAACTTGATGACCATCGCAGCGGGAGTTCAACAGAGCCAGCAGGTGTCAGCATAGCATGTTGAAGCAGTTGGGTTGTATGGCTGTGACAGTTTCACACCCTTGGCACGTTTACACATGTGAAAGGCCCAATGGACCCTGAAGTTGCAGTGGTGGCAGGCCATGCGGAACCTCAGGATCACATCCAAGTTACTTTGTCTCTCTGGGACTCTTTGTTTTATTGATAAGTAATTTCAGTTCTGGAATGGGGGAATCTCTTTCCAAAGGCCTCCTACCCAAATTATCCTTACCATGGATGCATCAACCCTGGGTTATGGAGCTCATGTAGATGAGCTCAGCACTCAGGGTCTATGGTACACCCAGGAATGTCTTTTATCAAATCAATTCCCTGGAGCTCCAGGCAATCTGATATTCACTGTGGCTGTTCAGAGATTGGCTGTCCCAACAAAATTGTCCTGATCCAAACAGACCACCAAGTTGCATTGTGATATGTCAACAAGCATAGAGGTCTTGTGCCAGAAAGCGGTCCAGATCTGGTCGTGGGCCCTTTCTCACTGGATGGTCCTCTGGTCTATGTATCTGGCTGGAATGGAGAACGTAATAGCAGACAGACTGTTTCGTGCTTTCAGATCCCACGAATGGTCTCTGGATTAAAGTGTCGTGAATCAGATCTTCCGCCTCAGGGGAAGCCCGGATGTGGAACTCTTTGCAGAGCCTTGGAACAGAAAGGTTCCTCAGTTCTGCTCCCTGTACATAACATTCAGCAAATCAGCCTCAGATGCTTTCACCCAACATTGGGGTGAGGGTCTCCTGTAAGTGAATCCTCCAGCTCCACAGGTAGCAAAGACTCTCTTGAAGCTTCATGAAAACAAAAGAACTATGATTCTCATATCCCCTCATTGGCTGAGACAGGTCTGGTCTCCACTCCTCAGGGAGATGTCCATCTGGAAACCGATCAGGCTAGGGTTTTCCCCAGATCTCATCATACAGGATCGAGGCAAGTTGCAACATCCCAACCTCCAGGGCCTGTCGCTTACAGCCTGAATGTTGAGAGGTTAATATTGCAATCACTTGATTTCTCGAAAGATGTGACTCAGGGCCTGGTGGCTTCCAGAAAGGCTTCCACTAGCAAGTTCTATGGACTAAAGAGGAGGTTTTCCACATGGTGTGAACAGAAGGCCCTAGATCCATTTTCCTGCTTCCCTCATTAGCTTGCCTACTTTCTACACCTATTGGAAGCTGGCTTGAAGACCATCTTCGTAGAGTTCATCTAATTGCAATTGGTGCCTTCCACCGAGGTGTAGATAATATGCCCCTCTCTGTATAGCCTATAGTTGTATGTTTCTTGCAGGGCCTGCTTCATTTGAAGCCTATGTAAGGCCTCTCACTGAGTCTTGGGACCTTAACGTGCTGTTAGCTGAGCTGATGAAAGCTGTCTTTGAGCCATTGTGCTCCAGTGACCTGACCTGGAAGGTCATATTTTTGGTGGCGGTCATTCAGCTCGCAGGGTCAGCAAGCTCCAGGCTTTATTGGCTTATCCACCTTGTACTAAGTTTTTTTCATGACAAGATTGTCCTACGAATGCACCCTAAGTTCCTGCCTAAGGTGGTGTCTGAGTTCCATCTTAACCAGTCCATTGTCCTGCCAACATTCTTTCCCAGGCCCATTTGCACCAAGGTGAACAAGCCCTGCACAGTTTGAACTGCAAAAGAACCTTAGCCTTCTATCTAGAGTGGGACAGAAGCCCATAGACAGTCCAACTTTTTGTTTCTTTTGATAGGAATAAGCTGTGCATTGCTGTTGCCTGACACTTTTTCTAATTGGCTAGCAGACTGCATCTCCTTATGTTATGCCCAGGCAGGATTGCATCTTGGAGGCCATGTCAAGACTTAATCTTGACATGGCCTCCAAGATGGCAAGTGGGCAGCATAAGTGGCCCACTTGCAAGCAGTTCCCATTGAGGAGATCTGCAGAGCTCCATGCATTCACACCCTGTTATTTGTAAACCGGCATGATGCGACTCCCATCGCGAATGCCGGTATATAAGAAAATCAAATAAATAAATAAATAAAATAAATTCATATCGCATTATTGTTTGGATAGGGATGGTCGACATGACAGCAGGTTTGGCTAATCTGTCCTTCGAAACTTGTTTGAGGTGTACGGCCCAACTCTGTTCCCACCTAGGGCCCGTTGTTTTTGTTCAGTGCTGCCCTTCTCCGGTTGTTCTTGTACCTGTTAGCACTGGGTTGGTGTTTTGTTGGTCCCCTTTTGTATTGGGTGCACCTGCAGTTAGGTATTCACCCATTTATGACGTTTGCCATCCTGCTTGTGCTCGGAGAAAGCAGAGTTTCTTACTTGTAACAGGTGTTCTCCGAGGACACTAGGATGTCAGTCCTTACGAAACCTGCCTGCCACTCTATGGGGTTTTCACTACATGGGTTTCTTCTCCTTTATTATTTTCTTCTCTTGAATTCTATGTTATAAGTCTGAAGGGGACTCCGCATGGTCACGTGGTATAATGCATAACTGAGCATGCCCAGTGAGGCTCAGTCAAAGCTCTAAAAACTGACATGTTTTCTGTGTCGGGCTCCATCCGATAAGGTCACCTATGTGTGAGGACTGATGTCCTGTTGTTCTCAGAGGACACCTGTTACAGGTAAGCAACTTTGCTAATATCCTATCTACTTATCCTACTGCCCCATTTCTTCTTCCTTCCTCCCTCCCTCGACAACAGTTAAATGAGCTACTCAAGTATTTCTGTTGATTGTAACCCTATTTAAATAACCAACTTTAAATTACTTTTCTAATATTTAAATAGATTCCATATACATTTCTGCAATAAGAACATTCCAAAGCAGCGGTCTTGGTAACTAAAAATGGAGCGCTGTGTACTTTCTAATCTAATTTCGATTATGGAAGGCTTACTCAGGATATCATGATTGAGATATGCAGTACTAATAGGTCAGCCAGATATTTTGGGTGCCCGCTATAAAACGCTTTAAACACTAAGCATAGCATGTGAAATCTGATCCTGTATTAATCACTTCCCTTTATTGCCTTAAATTAGGAATGTTCCTTACAGTAATTAGTTCTTACCCACACACTTCTAGCAAAAAAAGCCTTATATTAAAAAAAAAAAAAACCAACAATCAAAAAAACTATTGCATGCTCTAACTGAAAGACTGCACTTAGTTTGAGTCCAATATAAATGATTCAGTAGGTCATTAATTTTGAAGACTTTTCCGTATTAAAAAATCTGCATTCAGTTGAAAACTAACAGGAAACCCCAGAATCACTAACAAAAAGATTTTTTTAAAAAAGACTTTGACATGAAAAGCCTCCCTAAGTAACACTATCAATAGTGAGGCTTAAAGGTGGATTTTGATCCGGTTGGTTTCTATGTTATAGGTTTTGCGTGAAAGAACCTCTCCAAGTAATCCAGAAACGATCACCAGCCTGCCTATTAGTATTCCCCTCAGCACTGTGCAGCCTAACAAGCTCCCTGTTAGTATCCCGTTGGCCAGTGTGGTCCTACCTAGCCGTGTTGAAAAGGTGGTAAGTAAGAAGTCATCAACATCTTTCTTCCCTATCTTAAAAGAATTTCTAGGGGTGAAATCAGATCTTGGTTAAATTATTTAGATGTGGGCATCAGACTGATGGCATTTTCCAATCTGAAACTCGTCTATGAAAATGCATGGGCCTTCTTATGCAGTCAGTTTACTTTTTATGCTCCTCCTTGGAGTTTAAGATCTTCTGGTAAGCAGTTACTTGCTTCCTATGAAAGATGCCCATCTGGGTGAGAAGAGATGCTATTTCTTCTCTATAGCGGGTGCCACTCTTTGGAATGATCTACCAGAATCTATTTGAATACTGGACATCCTTGTGGTTTTTCAAAAGCAGTTAATAGCTCTATGGGACATTTGACTCTAATCTGAGTTAAAATAGTTGAGTGAACTTTGTGATTTCTGGATATGTATTGTATTAAGTTTGATTTGTTTTTGTTTATATGAGTATTGTTTTATGAATTGCTTTGTATATTTTTATTGTTCTCTGAGGGAAAGCAGGATGACAGTCCTCACATATGGGTGATATCATCTAATAGAGTCCGGCATGGAAAACTTATGACAAAGTTTCTAGAACTTTGAGCCTCACTGAGCATACCTATGTCATTCATTATACCACACATCCCTTCAGTCTTTTTTTTCTATGGAGCCCAGTGGTTGCAGTAGGAGTCTCTCTCTCTCTCAGGGTTTTTACATTTTTAGCATCTTTTCTCTCATATTCGTATGTTCGCCATCATCTGGGGTTCTGCAGTCTTCCCTAATAGTGTCGCTAGGTAGGTTTTTCAACATCTTTCCTAAAGTTTTCTTTCGCTGATGTTTATTTTTATTTCAAATATTTTATATACCGTTTTTTATTCTAAATGTAATCAAAACGGTTTACAATATAACATACATAAAATCACAAAATAAAATAATGGAAAGTAAAAAACTTAAAAAAACCCCACCAAAAAACAGTATATAAGATGAACAGATTGAAAGCTCTTAGAGGAGGGATAGAATGAGAACAGTAGAGCTTGACACAGTTCAAGAAGGCAATATAAGAGAGGCATGATTATACGGCCTTGTTGATGTTAAAAGTGCATTTAAAGAGAGAGGTTTTTAAACTTTTTAAATTCTGTCCTGCTATTTAGGTGCCTAATATCTGGGATAGAATTCCAGAGTTGTGGGCCAGCTACTGAAAATGCACGGCGTCTCGTTATGTCTAGTCGGGAGGTGTTGCCATAAGTGCCCACTGGCCATTGGCGACTGCTGCCATCGCGTTTGATATTGTGTTGTTTTTCTTTCATGGTGCAATGTCTTCAGGGTTCTAGCAGTGCCCTCGATGCAAGAGGGCTGTTTATCATGGATTCCCATAGTAGATAGGGAGATATGATACAGACCTTCAGATACCTGAAAGGTTTTAATGATGCACATTTGACAAACCTTCTCCGTTGGAAAGAAATCAGTACAACTAGGGGTCATGAAATGAATCTCCAGGGAGGACGGCTCAGAACCAACGTCAGGAAATATTTCTTCACGGAGAGGGTGGAGGGGATGCCTGGAATGCCCTTCTGGAGGAGGTGGTGAATCCAGAAACGGTGAAGGATGTCAAAGGGGCATGGGATAAACACTGTGGATCCTTAAAGGCTAGAGTATGGAAATGAGGAAAAGAGTGCATGGAAGTAACTTGCTGGTATGGTGGTTCCTACCCTTAACCAACAAGCCTTTAGACTGTTGATGCAACTCATTATTGCTCTCTGCTTTAATGGCAGGGGGAAAAGAGGAAAAGGAGAATTAGTTTCGGAGAACAACCAATAAGGACATGAATTTTATGGTCTGGGAAAACAAGCATGGGGGTAACTTGCTGATGCAGTTGTTACTACCCTTAACCAATAAGCCTTAAACTTGTGATATAAATCCAACATTGCTCTCTGCTACCCCAAATCAAATAAGCCTGATACTTCACTTTCAATGCATATACAGCATAGTTCTCTGATTCAACGGCAGGGGAGAAGAAAAACTGATACTTCACACATCCAGCAGAGCTCTCTGCTTCAACGGCAGGGGAGAAGAAAAGAGGGTTCGCACTCACAAAGCGAGGAGTAGCTGGCTTGTTACGGCGGTTACTACCCCAAACCAAATGTGCCTGATACTTCACTTTCGATGCACATCCAGCATGGCTCTCTGCTTCAACAGCATGGGAGAAGACTGATACTTCACGCATATCCAGCATAGCTCCCTGCTTCAACGGCAGGGGAGAAGAAAAACAACCAATAAGGGCTGTATAACATAGTCTGGGTAAAACAAATAAGCATGGGTGTAGCTTGCTTATTGCGGCGGCTACTACCCCTAACTAATCAAGCTAGATATTTCACTTGGATGCAGCTCCATCACTGCTCTCTACATTAAAGGTGGGGGTGGAAGGGAAATAGAACCAAGAGCTAAGAGAAACAGATAAGTATGAGAGAAAAAATGTGTGAAGCTTGCTGGGCAGACTGGATGGGCCATTTGGTCGTCTTCTGCCGTCATTTCTATGTTTCTATATGCTTCAACAGCAAGAGATAACGGGGAATTGGACTCTGACAGCAACTAACAAGTGCCCTTACTTTAACAGTTTGGTAAACTAAGTATGAGGTAACTTGTAAGGCACGGCAGTTGCCATCCCCAGATGATACCTTTATGGAGGAGACTTGTATGGTGCGGCTGGTGCTACCATAAGCTTGCTGGGCAGACTGGATGGACTATTTTGTCCTTTTCTGCTGTCATTTCTATGTTTTTATGTATCCTCTGCTTGGGGGTATTGCATGATGTCTTGGGTTGCCGCAGGTGCACTGAAATGACCCCTTAAGGACATCAGTTCTGCTTGAAGTTGAGGGAACATCTTTTTGGGCTCTGGAAGACCAATCCATCAGCATCAGAAGCATCAAAATTAATGGACCACTGAGCCACACTTATGGAGGTGGAGTCATCTGCATCGGCTCCTTCGGTGTCAATAGCTCCTTACAGTCAAAGAAGGCCTCAGTTTCAACCTTTTCGACCTTAGCATTGAAGAAAATCCATGATGAGCATTGAGGGAAACCGAAGAAGTATCTTCATCGGTCCACATTGATGCACGGTGCCAAGTAAGGGGATGATATGGCAGCTGAAGAGAACCACCTGAAATGGCCCCGCGATGAGGAGAGCTCATCCTCAAAGAATCCCAGGAGCTCACCATGGTCTCCACTGGTCCTAATGTCTGTCACTGATCCTCCTCAACGGTTCCAAAGAGGACATGGTCACGCCTCCTGCCTACCAATCTGTGCTGGCATTGGTGATCTTTGAGGAGTTGGAAAAACACAACCAGCAGGCTATGGAAAAGGCACTGTAGAAACTTGGTGCAGGCCATCGAGAGAGGCACAGTCACTTTTCGAGCTGCTGCTTGGCTTATTACAGGCACTCATTGGCACTGTACCAACACTGGCACTGAGATCTGGAGGGGCATAAATTATTTCCCATCCCATACTCTCATTGGGGTATGTCAATACTCAGTTTTCTTTGTGGTACCATATTTTGCCTAATTCTGGACCTGAAGCAGCTCAGCAAGGCTCTAAATGTGTTCTACTTCTAGATGGAGACTCTGAAGTTTGTTATAGTAACAGTGCAACAAGGATGATTCTTAATGTTGTTAGATCTGATGGAGGTGTAGCTACATATTCCAGTAAAGAAGGACATCACAAATATCTTTGCTTTACATTGATTGTGGGGGGGAGGGGGCATGCTCAGTTTTATGCTCTCCCTTTTGGATTGGCCACAGCTCCAAGATCTTTTTCCAAGGTGATGGTTGTGATGGCAGCCCTGCTGAAAGAAGTATATTTTGATGCATCTATGATTGGTGGATCTGACTGAAGTTGGTCCAGGAAAGCAAATGAGCAATGGCCAGGATGATGCAGTTATTGCAGGATCTGATTTGGATTTCCAGCTTTGACAAGAACATCTTGCCTCCCTCCTGATCCCTCTGGTACCTGGGGGTTTGATTCAACACCAAGGAAGTCCAGGTCTGCTTGACAGACCTAAAGATCTGGAAGTTGCAGAACCAAGTGCGTTGTTTATTGAAGATTAAGAGACCCATGGTGTGGATTTATCTTCAGGTATTCGGTTCCATGGTGGCCTCCTTGGATTTAGTACCTTGAGGGTGCATATTAACCCTTGCCTAAGGACTTGCTCTCGAAGTGATCTACTCATATTTCATGAGACTCCCTCTAATGACATAAGCCAGAGAGTTTTGCTTTGGTATCTGGCATGTATGGGAGTGGATCTTGAATCTTGATTCTTCCGTTTGGATAATACCTTGGATGCCAATCTCTAGGGCTGCGATACCCACTGTATAGTGGCTCAAGGCACTTGGAATTCGGAAGAAGGCAAGTGGTCCATTAATTAGTTAGAAACCAGTAGTGTCAGGGAAAACATTTTTTTAGTTTCCTTCTGTTCTTCATGGCTAGATGGTCAGGATCGTGTTAGCCAAGTCTACAGCAGTGACATATGTGACTTTCCAGTGTGGCATCAGGTGTCTGCATGTGGTGGAAGAGGTAGATCTGCTGCTAGTTTGAGTGGAAAAGCATGTAAAAGGACTCTCCAACTCTCTTATAGTGGGAGTAAAAAATGTATAAGTGGACTTCTTCAGTCACAACAAGCTGGACCTCAGAGGATATTCTGTCCCCGGAGCCATTCTCCCGGATTGTGTCCATTTGAGGAGAAACAGTGGTGGACTGGTTGGCGGGCAGTAAAAATTCATGGATATGAAGATCTTTCAGCCACAAAAGGCTAAGAGGTTCATCCTGTTTGGAATCCCTAATTCGACTGTCCAGTTAAGGGTTCCATCTGTGGCCTCTGTTGGGCAAAGAAGATTACTGGGTATCAGGGGTTGGTGATATTGATAGCTCCCCAGTTGGCTACGGCATCTTTAATATGCAGATATAGTGAGGGTGCCTAACAGGATCCATTATTGTTGCCTCAGGACTGGGGCCTACTGTTCAAGGGCCGATGGATGAAAGGGCTTATCTGTCAGAGAAGAATATTCTCAGAAGTTTGTAAATACCCTTTTGTGGTCCAAGAAAGTTTCCACATTCTTGGCATATGTGAGAGTCTGAAAGTTGGTTAAGGTCTGGTGCTGAATTAGGAAGATCTCAGCTAGAGGAGCTTTGATGTTGATTATCATAGAATTCCACAAAGGGGGATTGAGTAAGGGTTAGCCCTTATTTCTCTAAGGTGCAGGTAGTGGCTATTGCCTGTTGGAAGCCGGTTGATGGGTAGACCTTTATCATGTCATCCAAGTGTGTCTTGTTTCCTTCAGGAAGTGAAACATATTCAGTTAAGAGAATCAGTATTTCACTGGGATCACAATTTGGTGCTGTCATACCTGATTGGTCATCCTTTTGAAGCATTGCTTAAGCTGCTTACTCTCAGAAGTACCAATCTGTTCTGCCAGATGAATTTCAGAGCTGCATGCTCTAGTGTGTAAAGATCCCTTTTTAGGTTAGTGTAAATTCTCCTGGTTCCTTTTTAAGATGGTTTTGCATTTTTTCATCTTAACCAGATGTTATGTCTCCCTTACTTTCAAAGGGACTTGGCTGGAGAAGGGTGTTTTTCATTTAGATGTTAGAAGAGTTCTTCTATTGTAATGAAAGGACACTAATAGCTTCGTAACCTTGAAGTATCATTTGTTTGGTTTAGTGATTCTAGAAGGGTCAGAACAGCTTCAAAGGTGTCACTAGCTCATTAGAGTGTGGAAGTGATAGGGGAGGCTTACATATCCAAGAGATTGCTGCTTCCCAAGAAATTGAAGGCCAATACTAGGGCGCAGACATCTTTATGGGCAGAACTTCACCTAGTATTGCCATTGAAGATTTGCAGAATGGCGACTTCGCCTTTCTTGCATACTTATTCAAAGTACTGTCATCTTGACCTTCGAGCCAAGGAAAAGACTTCCTTTAGTTAGGAAATCTTGAGAGCCGGCTTGACGGTTTCCCACCCAGTAGAGGGATAGCTTGGGTACCTCCCATGCAGCTGGACTTGTCTGACTGAATGAAGAGGAAGGAGAAATTAGTTCTTACCTGATAATTTCCTTTCCTTGAGTCCTACCAGACCAATCAAGGACCCTCCCTATTCTGTCGAATGTATTATTTTCCTGTATCATTTTCAGAATAATTGCACTATAGCAACTTTTTTTCTTCCTTCCCATCTCTTTCATAGAAAGCTGCAAAACAATTTCCCACCAGTAGTCTTTAAATATGCTTGGTCTTTTTTTTGTCAAAATGCAAATCCCACTCTCATTTGGTTTCTTGTTTTTGGCATACCTTTCTTCTCTTTACCAGACTCTTGAGACTCTTTACATTACATGTACAGATCTTAAGTCCAGTCATCCCCCCAAGTATAGCATATTTCTGTGATAGCAACTACTTTACACTGCCTGAGAAGAGGCTCTGCTAACAGGATGCAACCCTAACTTATCCACCACCCCTAGAGTTGTCTGCTTGCTTCTAATTTTAGTTTACTAAAGAGCAAGCCAGATTTCTTTTACTCACACATGCAACCACCAAGTACCCTGCTTCTTAATCTTAGAAAATACTTTTTCACTCCGTGCACAATTAAGCTCTGGAATTCGTCAGAGGATGTGGTAAAGGCAAATAACATAACTGGGTTTAAAAAGGCCTAGTTATTAAATAGGTAGACTTGTGAAAAGCCCTGGGTGTAAGCAAAATGGAATCTATACACTATTTGGAATCCTGCCAGAGACTTGTGGCCTGGATTGGCCACTGTTGGAAACAGGATACTAGGCTTGATGAACCTTTGGTTTGACCTAGTATAGCAGATCTAATATTTATATATAAATATTACCACCAAAAGATAATGCTGTGTGCTCATCGTAAATTCCTCTCTAAGATAGTTTGGAATTGCACCTTAATCAGTAAGAATTTGTTTGAATAATTTTTTCTTGCCTCATACCATACAAGGGAAACTATGCCCACACACTGACTGGTAAAAAGAGCTCACTCTTTCTCCATGAGCAAGCATAACAAACTGCCACACAAGTTGGGTGATGTCATCAAACAGCGCTGACTTGGTTCGATTTCTCTCAAAGCTGAGAGAGTTCAATTTTGCTTTCTGAGCATGCACGCGCCTTCCCACACTAGCATCCCCATGTGCGAGTCTCCTCAGTCTATTTTCATCCACTACAGTAAAGAGTCTGAAATCATCTCTCTCTCTGTCACCGCTAATTTTCAGAACGTCTATGAAGAAGAAAAAGAAAAGCCCATTCAAAAAATGTAGTCAATGTGGGCACAAAATGTCCATACTAGATTTACATTCCCTTTGCCTGAAATGCCTAGGACTGGAACATGACTCTCTTAGCTGTGGCTCCTGACATCTGACCTGAATATGAGTATGCAAGCTTTTTGAAACAGTCGAAAACCAGTTATTATTTATTTATTTATTTACTGGTTTTATATACCGTTAAAAAATGACTCCAGGTAAGCCAGGTGTCATCAGTGATGCCAAAAAGCAGAGGCATGCTTATGCCTAAGAGGTACAGAGCCAAGGAGTCAAGAAACATCCATGTAAAAGAGGGAGGGTATAAATTCAGAACCAAAACATTGGAGCCATGAGACCTTGATGCTGACAGAACACGGCATGAAACCATCAGTGCAGAGAATCACCGGCACAGGAAAAACATTCCAAATATGAAACAAAAAAGTGCACCACAAAGTAGATCTCCATTATCAAGCTCTTCCTGAGAAGCTATTGAAGTAGGAAGAAAGCATTTAAGAAAGGCAGAACATACAGAAATTTGAAGCAATATGACTTGATCGCCTACCTTGTATGTATGGCTTCTTACATACAAATTATTTCTGACAATTCTTACATTCAGATGTTCCATCTTCAGATCCACCATCGGATGATACCAGAACAACCCAGGATTTTAATGCCACTGGAAGACGTTTCGAACCCAAAATTTCTACAAAAGATATTGGAAGCATCACCATTCAACCTAAGAAGAGGATGCAGAAGTAGTAAGTGACTTACATGGAGGCTTAAGATTCATTCAACCTCCAAAACAATGCAAGGCGCTACCAATGGATGGCACACTAATAAGGGTACAATCGAAACTTTGGAAGACGCTTTTCTCCAAATCATTGGTAGCAAAAAATATTGATGTGAAACACAGGAAACAAAAATGTCCAGGACATAAAAGAATGCAACTTTCACATGACTCCATTATTGTGGTATCTGCAATGAAACAAGTCAAACTCTTATTCGAATTCCCCACCAGGTAAAGATCAAAGAACTTTGATATAGTGGGAAAGAGAGTATATTAAGTTGCTACCGTGCAAACCAGAATTGGTGTACATCAGATCAGAATGATCCAGTATCTCTACAGTAATCTAGAGAATGATCAAAAATGTTGCCTGACGAACAGCAGCCTTTTATTGAAATCTTAGCAGATTCGAAGATTGTGTGAAACATATGACTCCGTCAATTTGTGACTGCTTTGAGACCGACAAGGGTATCTGCAGATACCCCTTGCATGGCAACAAATTATTTGGAGATAAGGTAAAAGAGACAGTTGAAACATTATAAAAAACAGAATATCACTCTACAGTCTCTCATTTCATTTCATCAAGAAACTTACACACAACAGCAATACAAAGAAGGTATAATCTTTACCATAGATAACTTCCAATAATCATAAAAGCACCACCTGCAGTAACAAAGTCAACAGCTGCAGTCAAGGCAAAAGAATCCTAACAGATCTCAGCAGAGGCAGAGCAAAGCAGCTTTCTCTGAGATCCACTCACTTGATTCCAAGCATACCGCAAAACCCATTTCCAGACCTGGAAGTAGGGGGAAGAGTTCAGTTTTTCAAGAAGAATTGGAGTCTGATAACATTGGATAAATGGGTTTTGAAAATAATAAAGGGTATTCCTAAATTTCAAAAGCTTGCCACAAACAAAGGCCCCAGCATACCAGGAGCATTCATCAGATCGCTTTACCATACTACAGAAAGAATTGCAGTTGTTTCTTCAAGGAAAAGCAATTCAACAAATCCCCCATTCTCAAAAGGTTTTTATTCCAAATACTTTCTGATTCTGAAAAAAAAAAAGATCTTTGCCCATACTAGATCTCAGGAGTATCTTAAAAAAAAAAGTTTGAATTCAATAGGTACTATTACATGCCTACAAAAAAGGGGACTGCTAGCATCTTTGGACTTGAAAGATTCCTATGTGAACATCCTAATTAAGAGCTCACAGAATATACCTATGGTTCATCCTGCAAGATCAACACTATTTTGGTCTGGCAGCAGTGCCCAGGGTATTCACCAAATGCCTAGCAGTAGTAGCAACTTACTTACGAAAACAGAACATACTAGTATTGCCATCCTACAAAGACTCAATCAAAAACACAAGCCTACTTGTATGAATTCCTAATCGATTATTACAAATTAACATGACAACCAAGTCATAACCAAGACAACATCTGTATAGGTAAATGATTTAATATGGCAAAAGTGAAAGCATAACTTCCAATGAAGAGAATTAAAAAAAAAAACCCAAAACTAATCAGCTTAGCATAGTAAATGAAATAATGAAATCAAGGAAATGGATAACCAAGAAGTTTTTGAAACTACTAGGACACATGACTTCAGCAGTACATGTAATGCCAATAACATGCATGAAAATGAGATGAGCACAATGGTATCTTACAAAAAAAAAAAAAAAGAGGAAACAATTCAGTCATCCACTCAATTACAAAGTCCAGCTAAACAAAGCAGTAAAGGATTCCCTCATATGGTGGACAAGAGAGAAATTTGCTTTTTGGTCTGAACTTTCACCTGCCAACTGTACATAATGTAGTAACAACTGGTTACAGGGTTCCTTTTTCAATTTGTGGTACCAAAACATATCGTGCTTACAAGCCATTTTTTTGTATGTTTTACTAATAAAGATTATTCATTAAGAAAAAAGACCTTGTTAATTACATCATGAATGGATAGCCCATCTCAACAATATCTGTACTCAAGGAGAATGGCCACAAGAACAATCCATGTTTCACATCAGTCTTCTAGAAATGGGTGATTTCCTGAATGCATTCAAGCCATGGCTGAAAAACAAAATATTATAGGGGAACAAATAGACAATTAAGTGGCCATGTTCTATATAAACAGGGAGGACCAGGTTCTTACCAGCCCTGCAGAGTTCATAGTGATATGGAACTGGGCAACGAAAGGAAAAAATGCAAATCATAGCAATCTATCTTCCAGGAAAGAATAACATAGCCAACAGATTAAGCTGCCAGTTGCAACTGCATAAGTGATCTCTTAACAATCTCATATTGCAACTTGGGGCCAGGAATAGAACTATTTGCATCTCCGTTCAATCACAAACTACCACAGTATTGTTCAAAAAGGCTATCACAAGATGCAATAGCAAAGGATGCTTTTCTAATTCCATGGAACAAAGAAATATAAAATATGCTTGCACACTGATCTTGCTAATAGTGAAAACTATTCTAAAGTTGAGACAAGACAAGGAAAGAATGATCCTGATAGCTCCCTGTTGGCCATGACAAAGTTGGTTTCCATGATTAATCATGCAAGCAGCAGCTAAACTTTGAAGGTTACCAGCGATTCCAAATCTGGTAACTCAATATGGGGGAGCAGTCCTGCATCTCAATCTCTAGTCTCTAGCATTAACAGCATGGATATTGAAAGCAATTTATTTTGCCACAAAGAGTAAATGAAATTCTTCTGGCATCCAGAAAACATTCTACAGGGAATCCTATCATTTCAAACAAAGAAGATTTGTTAATTGGTGCACACATCAAGGAGAACAGCTTTTCGCATGTTAAACTTCTAAAATTCTCCACTAGTTCATTCCATGGCCTCTGGACTTAAAAGCAAACTCCACCCAATTGCAGCTTTTCACAACACAGCTAAGGAAAAATAAAATTTTCAGCAATCATTAGTAGCTAGATTAATAAAAGGTCTATACAACCGTAAATCCCCGCTAAAGGAACCAGTGCCTTAATGGGATTTAAATACTGTGTTGTCGCAGCTTAGGAGGCTGCTTAAGAGCCAATGGCTACTACAGAAATTAAGTTCCTAACATGAAAATGTTATTTCTGATAGTCACATCAGCCAGAAGAGTGAGTAAGTTGCAGGCATTAGTAAGTTATACACAGATACTCAAAAATAAAGTTCTATTAAAACTCATTCAGTGTTTTCTGAAAATGGTATCCTAGTTCCACCCGTATCAACAGATAGTGTTACCTAAACTTCCTACCACAACTGCTGAGCAAGCATTGCATACCCTGACCTGCAGAAGAGCCCTCTTGTTCTGCTTGGACAGAACTGAGGAAATCAGAACAGTTCATGTCGTATAATACAGCTTAAAAAAGGCTCAGCTGTCAAGAAACATCATTATTTCTCACTGCTGTGTAACCATGAATTTGGAATCGCTACACACAAAGGCATATCAGGAAAGAGCAATGGCCACATCAGTGGCACATCCCAATTCAGCATTAATCCTGCCACATGGTCAACTATACTTACCTTTACACAGCATTATTGCCTGGATAAGGACAGTTTATATTGGCAAGCTGTGCTTAGCAACATTTTTAAATCGAACCAAACTTCCCACTCAATACAAAATAGGTTGCAAAGAAACCACTGAAAGTCAAATCCAGTTCAAAGCAACTTATGAAGCAGTTTGCTATACTTGTCCACAGAGATAGCAATGTGTTTTACGTGTAAGAGGTGGTCTCCATGGACAGCAAAACAAATAGCCCCACAAGACTTCCCCTCTCACCTGGCAGTTTACCTGACTTGGAAAAAGACTGAGGGGACGCTAGCATGAGAAGGCCCATGCATGCTCATAAAACAGTCAAACTTTCTGGGCTTTGAAAGAAAACACTGTTGAATGCCAAGGCTTTTGAGGCTTTTGTTCTGCTGTCCACAGAGAACACCTGCGGCAGGAAAGCAACTTCACTTTCTCAGGAATAGATTACAGTCCTTAACTCATGTAGCTGCTTTTGTGGGAGGGCTGTTGACTCCTTCGAACCTGACCTTTCTTTGTGTCTATTTGGCTAACAGATTGCATTTCAGGCTTAAACTTGGCAGAGCACAAGTTTTCTGCTCTTAGGATGATGGCAACATCCATTGCAACCTCCGATCAGCCTCCAGTGAAGAATGTTGCAAGGTTGTGAGATGGCATTCAGTCCACATTTGCCAAACCCTATCGACATGCCCTCTTGTCTCGAGTCTCGGTTTTGATTGTTGCTGCCTCAGGGGTTCTTGTGTGGATATTGCCCGATTCCCAGCCACCTTGTTGCATCTGATTTGAAGTGTATTGGTAGTGCAGCTCCTGGCCCCTCCTGCGCTGTTGTAAGAGAGACAGCACCGGAAGCATAAGTTTACATTAAGCTTACGCTTCCAATGCTGTCTCTTACAACAGCAGAGGTGCCGGGAGGATCCCTTGCTCCCGGCACTGGAAGAAAAGGTATGGCGGGGCAGAGATGTGGAGAGGCGGGGTGAGGGGGTGATGTTTATAATCCTTTTGGGTGGGAGGGAAGAGATGGGGAGCTGATATATGATTTTAGAAAACATTGAAACGGGGTTTTTTTCTGCCATTTTAAGGATTTTAGAGGTGACAAGGGCATGGCCCAACAGAGCCTTTATAAGAGATTTGGGGGGGTGGGAAGTGAGTGGCCTTCTGGCCCTTTTGTGAGTTTGGGTCTTTATTCTTTAATGGCAGTGCCACTTATCCAGATATCTTTTAAATATATCCAGTTAAGTAGCATGTTATCCAGCCACACACAGCCAGATAACTATCAAAACCTACCCGGCTGTATTCAAACACAGGGCCAGATGCATTAAGACTTCTCCCATTTTGCGTCTATGGGAAAAGCTCATAGTGAATCAGGCACATAGTGGGTTAGGTTTTTGGTTATCTGGTTAAAGTTAGCCGGATAACTTGTCCACTAAATGGCCTGTAGAATATTGTCCTGAAGACTATTGATCCAATCTCAAATGCTTCTTGCTTTTTCCCCCTCCCTCCCCTGCAGAGAAGCACACCTAGTCCAGTTCACCAGAGCAGAGACTCATCTGCCCTTGACAAACACTTTGGTGCTACGTCTAATAACAGTGTAAGCAATGCTGCAGGAAACAAGCCTCTCTCTCTGGCTACCTCAGGTAAGAGCATCAGCTGGGGCTCACTGAGGAGGAGCTGCCTTCACACTGAAAGATTGCACTTTACTAGCTTACTACCTTCCTAAAAGCTTGGTCTTTTTTTTTTTTCCCTCATGTGTCTTTTTCACTGACCCATCCAGCAAGAATAAATGGTCAACAATTTAAATATTTTCCTTGTAAATATTTTTGTTTGGAACACTTATGACCTCCATGTTAAATCTAAGTTTACTGAGCCATGGTCCTGTTCTCATGATGATTCCTGCTGCTTGTCTATTTACTTCCTAAATGTTGACGTTTAATGAAGTCTGATCTGCTGTCTGTGTAATTTTACTAGAACCTTAGCCTTTGATTCCCTTCACAAGGTTTCTACTTCCTCAATATGCTTGATTGCCATATTTTTAAATACCCATTGTACTTCATTTTAAGTCTTTGAGGGTTAGAACCTACCTCTGTTTGCTTTTACAACTCTTTGGGGCGGATTTTAAAAGGGTTGTGCACAAGCCCTGGGACACGCGTATGTCCCGGGGCTTGAAAAAGGGGGCGGGGCAGTCTGGGGGCAGGGCCAGAGCCTCCAGGCAGAGCGGCCATTTTCCGCTGTGCCCGGGATCGCGGGCCGGCCATTGGCTGGCACGCGCAACCTACGCCTGCCCGGAGACAGGTGCAGCTTCTAAGTTAAAGGTAAGGGGGGGGGTTTTAGGGAGGGCTGGGGGGCGGGTTAGGGAGGGGAAGGTGGGGGGTGGGGGCGGAAGGAAAGTTCCCTTTGAGGCCGCGCCGATTTTGGAGTGGCCTTGGAGGGAACGGAGGAAGGCTGCGCGGCTCAGCGCATGCAGGGTGCACAAGTGTGCAGCCCCTTGCGCGCGCCGACCCTGGATTTTATAACATGCGCACGGCTGAGAGCGCATGTTATAAAATCGGGCGTAGCTTTTAATATCTGCCCCTTTATGTCTACTGTGTCTTGGTTTTCATTTACAGCACCGTATGCCTTGATAGTACTCAATTTTAAATGTCAGTTTTGATTTTCACCACTATTTCCTTTTGTTTATTTTCTTACATCAAGTGTAGTTGCTTACATGCATGCAATATTTTTATTGTATATAAGGATTGAACATTATTGTTTGTAAATTGCATTTGTTCTTTTTAAATGATATGATGTATACATTGATTTCATAAACTAAAAGGTAATACTGAGTATTTGGTTAAAGCTATTAACAATGGCAGCTGCATATTATCTGTCAAACATCTAATAAATCTCAATACTGATGCGAAAGTTTCTAAAATAATCCCTGTCCCCACCCCACCCCACTATTTTAGAATATTTATAGGGCTCGTCATTTTGCAAGCAGATTATTCTCTCAGATAATTAGCCTTCCCTTGATGATACATACTCTTACCTTTGTCTTCACTTAAACTTCAAGGTCAGACAGATTATCTAGTGTGAGTATGTGGCTGTGCATGTTACATCTTCTTGCTGACTAGCTGACAGGAATGTTCCATTTTCTAATTTAAAAAAAAAAAAAGATGAGGTATTCTAGAAATTGGTAATCCTTTCTTGCTATCTTATGCACATGAACTATAATCTGTCTGTTCTGTCTCCCTATCTTAGGTTTTTCTTATTATTATGGCACAATGGCGGTGAATGGAGCAGTTCTGAATGCTCCAGCTCAGCTCAATAACCATAGTGTTGATCAGGCAGCTTTTGAAGACTCATCAAGTTCGGGGTCCTTGTTTAACTCCTCAAGGTCTCGGAGTTCTACTCCCCAACATCCTACTTTGCTTGTGATGCAGTCACGGGGTTCTGGGCAGAACTCCCCTGCCCACCAGCACTCAGCAAGTCCAAGGTTGAATGGTGCCTCTCAGAGCATAGGAGGAATACTGCAATACTCTGATCCTCCAAAGATATTTGCTGAAGGAACAAAGGGGGATCTGCAGCATGACAGTGGGTTTTCAGATCCAGAGAGTGAGTCCAAAAGAAGGATAATCTTTACCCTCTCTGGCTCAGCAAGGCAGTCTCCCTCAAGTAAGCATAGCCCTTTGACTGCAACCATCAGGATGGATTGTGGGCCAACAATTGTGCAGGATGGCAAGAAACGAGGCAGAAGGAAGCGGTCGTCCAATGGGACTTCAAACCTGGGGGTGTCACCCAAACGTAAATCTTTGCATACCGTAGCAAGTCTGTCAGCACAGTCCTCTGGTTCCCCACTCAATATTAACTCTATGGTAAGGAGAAAAGCTAAAAATAAGTAATTGTCCGCTGTCTTTGTCAGGCAGCCGCACTGAGGCCCTCCTTCCCCATGTACTATTTGGTTTTAGGTAGGTAGTTGTCTGTGGACAAGCATCACATTGCAGCCACACAAGATGAGTGATGTCATCCAACTGCGCCGATTCGGTCCATTTTCTCCTCTAGTTCAGAAACTTCTAGATTTTGTTCTGGGAATGCGTGGGTCTTCCCTCGCTAGCATCACTGCGCCACCTCCCTCAGTATAATTTTGTCTGCCTTGTGAACGGTCACAGATTTTCTTTACTCGTCACTGCATCACAAAACAAAGATTTTCAGCTTTTTCGACTTTCCTTTTCCAACATTGAAGATCAGAAAGGAGAAAAAACGGCAGCTCAAGCTCTTATATCAAAAAAAATGAAAAGTCCCTTCAAAGCCTGTGAAAAATGTCAGTCTTGGATCAGCAGGACTGGTGCATCCTCTGCCTAGGCTCAAAGCATGACAACTGTACTTGCGACCCCTGCGGCAGAATGTCCCCAAGGGTGCTTATATATATAGGGGGTCAATATTCAAAGCTGGCCAACTAACACAGCCAGATATAACTTATTCAGCACAGTTAAACTGCTGAATATACCCATATATATCCGTGCTTAGCCATGTAAGTTGTAACTAGCTCTATGGCTCATCTAAATTTAACTGCATAACTTATGCGGCTGAGACCAAATATCAGTAGTTAGCCGCTTAACTTGTACAGTTAACTCGCTCTGCCCTGATCTGCCTACTTCATGCCACAAGTTATGCGGCTAACTTTTTAGCTTTATAAGTGACTTACGCAGCTAAGCAGCAGCCGCTGAATGTAGGAGCATATTCGGTGGCTGATATTTAGCCACATAAGTTACTCATCTGGTTAAATAGCGCTGAATGTACTTTGAATATTGGCCTCATAGAGATCTAAAACTCTAATATGAGGTTAAAGACTCAGCAGAACATAAAGTATCAAAATGCTACAGAAAGAGAAAGACTGCCCTTCTGAAACTTCGAGAAAATCAAAAGTAGGTCTCTGGTGCAATCACAGGCGCAGAAGCATTGAGACTCTAAATCGGTGCCACATACTGATAACCCACAAGGATACAATGCTGAAAGCTTTAATGGCACATGCTTCAGCGTGACAAAAGCGCTAGCTTTGAAGACACTCAGCATTGACAAATCGAACTGAAACATCACAGTGCAGAACTCTCGCAGCGCTGACTCATTGGGGCAGGCATCATCAGCATGGACACATACGGTCCCTGGCGCCTTGATATTGGAGCAGAAGAATCTGCCAAGAAAGAAAACAACAAGTCTAGAAATCTGTTTGACTTGTCTCCTTCACAGCTTCTGCTAGTCACACTCATTATCCTCTCCCTTCATACAAGAACCAAAATTTCCCTTCCCGACATTCCTGGACTGCCACTCATTTGCAGAAAAGTAATTAGATTTTGACAAGATTTATGCACACAAGCTATAAAATGGAGAGGACCACAAAGAAGCCAGTCTTAGAAAAATGTTAAAAAGGCGCTACAATCCATATTTGCTTACACCCATTAGGCCACAAATAGATTTCTCTGAAAGCACAACCTATTGAAATATCTTCTGAAAAAGTTGGACCTTTACCAACTCATTCTTATATTGACTCTCAATCTGATCAATCATACATGACAGTTGACTCAGACGGAGAGCTCGTGGTAGTGTTTCCCCAACCCTGCCTTCAGACCCATCTCCAAAGCTAACAGGGCGTCTATACCTCCTGAAAATACAACATAAAACTTACAGAAGATGTAGAATGCCTGGAATTCAGCCTCCATGAAGAAGAGCCTGTAGTGGAATTGTAGGGCATCATGCAATGCCTTCAAATACCAAAGTAGTACAAAGCTGGCCTCATGCATCGCGCTGCTTAAAGTCCAGGTTGAAGTATGAATGCCGTTGGGCATCCATTGGCAAATGAAATTTAATGTGAACAAGTGCAAGGTGATGCATATTTAGGAAAAAATAACCCAAGCTGTAGTTACACGATGATAGACTCCATATTTGGAGTTACCACCCAGGAAAAAGATCTAGGCATCATAGTGAATAATACATTGAAATCGTCAACTCATTGTGCTGCAGTGGTCAAAAAAAGCAAACAGAATGTTAAGAATTATTAACAAGGGGATAGTAAATAAAATGGAGAATGTCATAATGCCTCTCTATCGCTCCATGGTGAGACCGATCCTTGAGTACTGTGTGCAGTTCTGGTCGCCTCATCTCAAACAAGATATAGGTTATAGAGAAGGATGACCAAAATGATAAAGGGTATGGAATGGCTCCTCTATGAGGAAAGGCTGAAGAGGTTAGGACTGTTCAGCTAGGAGAAGAGACATCTGAGGGGGGATATAAAATCATGAGAGGACTAGAAAGGGAAAATGTGAATCGGTTATTTAATGTTTCAGATAATAGAAGGAGTAGGGGGGTACTCCATGAAGGTAGCAAGTAGCACATTTAAACAAATTGGAGAAAACTCTTTTTCACTTAGTGCACATTTAAGTTCTGGAATTCATTGCCAGAGGATGTGGTTGGGGCAGTTAGTATTGTTGGGTTTAAAAAAGGTTTGGATAATTACCTGGAAGTGACATCCATAAACTGCTATTAAGTTGACATAGGGGATAGCCTACTATTACTGGTATTAGTACCATGGGATCTATTTAATGTTTGGGTAATTGCCAGATACTTGTAACCTGGACTGGCCACTATGCTTGATGGACTCTTGGTCTGACCCCAGTATGGCAACTTCTTATGTTATTTCATTGCCCCTGTATCAAAAACCATAGACATAAAATTCCAAATTGAAAAGTGCAATTACCTAATGAATCGCTTATTGTGGAATCAGCCATGAAGAAGGCTAAGAAAACAAAGACCTTCTCAAACACTCCTCCCAACAAAGACTTGCTCATCCTTGACGTGATTGGGAAAAGAGTTTACCAAGGAGTGACTTTGCAGCCCAGGATTGAAGCTCACCATTCCATATCTGTTCAATAACCTACAGCAGTTAAAGGACATTGCACAGATACTCCAGGAACAGCAACTGAAACAATTCACAGAAGTTATGAAGAATGCTGAGCACTCTGCCCGGCATCTATCATGATCCCTCTGTGACTCCTTTGATACCTCCTCCAGAGTAGATACACCCAACCTTGTCGCAGGGAAACTAACCTGACTTCAGGAATCAGGTCTCCAGGAGGAAGGCCATGAAAAATTAACAGACATGTCCTGTGATGGGGACAAACTGTTTAGAGAAAAAAATCAATCCATTAAAAACCAGAGTACAGCTCTACAGTCACTGTCAGCATCGCAAATGGATGCTTCTTCTCAAAGAAAATATTGGCAATACTCCTGTCATAAGCCATAGTACTACTGACAACAGAAGCGTTACAGTCCTTATTGCTATTATAGATAGAAGCCTATAGTGCTACAAATACTTCAACAACCCCAACAATAGATTCAACACTACAGGCAAGACCAAGAGTGCGGGTGCAGCAACAACAAAGGCAGAGTCAGCAGCCTCTCTCAGAGGCTGCCCACTGCATTTTGATATTCAAGTTGAGTTTCAGCAAAACCCATGTCTGCAGCTTCAAATAGAGGGAAAGATAAGGTTCTTCAATCCACAGTGGAACTTCATTACTGTGGACAAATGGGTTGTAAAAAAAATAACTCAAGGTTACTTTTTTTGTGTTTGTTTTTTTCCAAACATTGCCACCTGACAATCTTCCTCATTACCACCATCATTCAAAAATTCACTTGCACATACTGAAACAGAAGGTACACTCTCTTACTTTTCAGTGTTATCCAGCCAGTACCAACAAGAGAAGGGATTCTACTCCAGATTCTTCCTGCTTACAAAGAAATTAGGTGATTTTTTTTTTTATCCATTTAGATGTCTGAGATCTCAATACCTATTTGAAAAAGGAAAAATTCAAGATGATCACACTAGCCACAATTTTACCTTTACTCCAACAGTAGGACTGGTTAACATCACTGGATCGAAAGGATGCTTATCCTTATATTCGCATCAACAAAAAGCAAAGAAAATACCTCATTACAGAGTTTTACCCTTTGGCCTAGTATCAGCTGCTAAGGTTTTCACAAAATGTCTAGTGGTGGTGGCTGCACACTTAAGGAGAGAGAACTTGCTCATGTCTTTACCTTGATGATTGGCTAATATCAAGTACATTGTACAAAAGCTCTCAAACGGACGTGATGTGCATGTGGTTGCGTTCGTTCATGCCCTTGGTTTCATAATCAACTTTCAAAAATTATCTCTAGAACCAAAACAGTGTATGGAGTTTCTAGGCATATGGTAAAAAGCAAAGTATACTTAACCTATGAGCTGCTTTAGCTCTTTGCAACGTTAAGTACCTTAGCAGGACTTTTTTTTTTTTTTTTTTTAATTATTATTTATTTATTTTTTATTTAGATTTATATTCCACTTTTCACACTTTTGTCAGCACTTCAAAGTGGATTACATTCAGGTACTGTAGGTATTTCCCTGTCCTCAGAGGGCTTACAATCTAAGTTTGTACCTGAGGCAATGGAGGGTAAAGTGACGCCCAAGGTCACAAGGAGCGACAACGAGACTCGAACCCTGGTCTCTTGGTTTATAACCCACTGCTCTAACCACTAGGCTACTCCTCCACTCCTACTTCACATACTTGAAAATCCTGGGACTCATGACCTCCACGGTGTAGAGTATGCATCTAACAAAGCTCAAAATGAAATATGCTCAATGACATCTCAAAGCACATTGGGACCAGCAAACTCAGATGCTTCATCACAAGATACAAATAACCCACACATTTCTAAACTTCTTCAGTTTGTGGTAAAACTTGAAAATCCTACAGAGAGAGACACACATACATCCTCCGCAAATACAAGCAATCATAATAACTGATGCTTCCAACCATGGTTGGGGAGCACATATTGGATCAGTATATATTCAAGATCTATAGGCAATGCAGGAATCATCTTTGCATATCAGCATTTTGGAATTGAGAGCAATTTTCGTGGCCCCCATGCTTTCCAAAAACATTTGCAAAATAAAGCAGCTCAAATTCAAACGGATAACCAATTTGCATTGTTTTACCTAAACAAACAAGGAGGAACGGCCTCATACCAGCTTTGCAACAAAGCCATTTGAATTTGGGAGCTGGCCATAAAAAAAAAAGGCACGTTTCAGCTATTTATCTCCCAGGTGAATGCAATCTCCTCGCTGACAAGTTAAGCCATCAACTTCAGCCACACAAATGGACAATCAACGACCAGGTTCTTCAACGTCTGTTCTCTCTATGGGAACGCCAGCCATAGATCTCGTTGCTTCCCCTTCAAAGAATAAATTACAAAAATTTTGCACCGAGACCAACTGGCCAGGCACTGGCAATCGATGCATTCATCATCCCATGGAGCCAGGGTTTACTGTATGCTTTCCCACCAATAGCAAAGACCATTTTGAAATTGTAAAGGATCAAAGGAGAAATGATCCTCTGTTCAGACTGCACACACAGTCATACATATACTCTGAGTCTATATACTGTGGTTCTAGGTATTTAATAGCATGTTTATTTTAGCCATTGCTAAGCAAAAGGGTAACAGAACAGAGATTAAACAAAGTCAATTACAGATATATATATATATATATATATATATATATATATATATAATGTGTATGTATATATGTATGTGTGTGTGTCAGTCAGAGAACCCTAAAATAAAGTAAATAACACCACTAATGTTTTAAATGATTTGAAAGATGATTAATGTTGCAAGTTTTATTACACAATAGCAAAGAATATCAAAACTTTCAAAAATTTCAAAAAATTAAAATTGGCACAATAACACACACATTTATCAATTGCCCTATGCAATCATTCCTCATTCACACTGCTGTAGTGTTATGTATTTATAACATGTATAGATATTGACATATAACATTATCAAAATATATATACAAAGTGCTTGTGATATAGAAACATAGAAATGACCGCAGAAGAAGACCAAATAGACGATATACCTACCTCTGTACATATGTTCCTGATTTATGGTTCCCAGTTACATTTAATTGAGTTTATGAAAGTTCTCTTTAATATTTTTCCTGTATACTTGTGTTAATGTATTCTGCCTTGAGGTGACTGTTTTAATGTATTTCCGCCCTGGAGGCGACTGTTCAGTTCCTTGTAAACCGGTGCGATATGTATTCTTTACAGGAACATCGGTATATAAAAATTAAAAATAAATAAATAGCCCATCCAGTCTGCCCAGCAAGCTTTCACACTTATTTTCTTTATACTTATCTGTTACTCTTGTCCCTTATAAGTAACTTTTTGGTTCTATTTCCTTTCCACCCCTGCCATTGATGTATATAGCAGTGCTGGAGCTGCATCTAAGTGAAGTATCTAGCTAATTGGTTAGGGGTAGTAACCGCTGTAATAAGCAAGCTACTCCCACGCTTGTTTACTTAGCCCGTGCAATTCAGTCCTTGTTGGTGGTTTGAATATAAATCCTCTTTTCATTCATTCCTCCTGCCGTTGAAGCAGTGAGCTGTGCTGGATATGTATTCCAAATGAAGTGTCAGGCTTGATTCGAGGTAGTAACTGCCGTAACAAGCAAGCTACACCCATAATTATTTGTTTTACCCAGACTATGTAATTCAGTCCCGCCATGACATGTACAAAGGAGGCCCTTGCGTGTACGCGCCTAAGTGTGCTTTTGAAAATTATTAAAAATATGCCATTGAATTGACAATAGGATTTACTTGCATAAGTGAACTTTACTCGAGTAAATGGCTTTTGAAAATTGCTACGATACCAGATTACATTTACGTGCGTAACTCCTTTGAAAGTTCATCTGAATGGGTATAGCATAGTGTATGTAACGTCAGCATCATGTGGTCACAAAAGATGTCATTTGTTAAGGGTCCTTCATTAATACCTCATGGATTTTTCCCACATGCTGCAATCTCCAGAAGGTACTTTCCTTTTGTTTCTACTTTTAATTCTGCTTTACTGTCTGTCATTTTGACCCTTAACAATAATTTTTAATAATTTTCAAAAGCACACTTGAGTAAAGTGTATAAAAAATACACGTACAAAAGATTTGAAGCATATAAATGCATGTTAAAATCAAGCCCAATTTGTTTTATACTCTATCCTGTGTTCTGCAGATTACAAGAAAAATCAACATGTACTATACACTACCAAAACAAATCTGCTCTTCACACTAAAAGATCAAGAAATAATCAAGCATATAAAATGCAGGCTTATACAGCCCTCAACCCTGGGACCCCATTCCTGGTACCAAATGTGTTCTGGATTCAGACTGCACACACTCCACATGCACTCTGAGTCCATATATAGCAGTTCCATGTATTTCTTAGCAAGTTTATTTGAGCTATTGTTAAAAAAAAAAAAAAAAAAAAAGATAACAGAACAGAGATTAATTAAAGTAAAATAATACAGAAGAGTGGATTACAAATAATAGCAACTACTATATACACTCACACACAAAGATGTATAGCTTATGTTCCTAATTGCTGTTAAAAACAAGGGCTGAAAAGAGCGATCTGTCCTGTCACACCAGGAAATCTGAGATCTGTGAGGCTCTGATTACTTAGCTTTCTCCACTCTTCAGTTCAGAGCTCACTGCTGTTCCTCTGCCAGTTGTACTCTTTTGATCTGCATATCTGAAACTATATATATAAGAAATGTGTGCAGTGTTCCCAAACACAGTCCATGTTGTCTTTTGTAATCTGACCCTCACAGTAGTTACAATCATGTAATGTGTGTCTGTGAATCCAGTAAGGCCTAACTTGTAAATACATGCTCAGCCAGAGTAGTCAGACTCAGGCTAAGTAGTTCCATTACATCTTCATTGTTCCAATTTGGGCACATTAAATTGGTTACACAGACTAGCATAGCTCAACCAATAAAATTGCCCTTAATTTCAGATCTCCTAATGCAATATGGAGATTCAACCTCCATCCCAACCTATGTTTACAAATTTCAACTTCCTCAATAAATTGAGATCCTCTTAGCTGCAAGACAACTGTCCACAAGAAGATTCTAAAATTACAAATGAGACAGATCTGTTTAAATGTGAAATATCAATCTTGTTAGAGTACTTTCTGTATCTCTTAAAATTTTAATTTCCTAGCATGTAGCAGATGGACTCAGGACCAATGGGTATAGTGTACTCCTGATAGCAGTTGAGAGACTGAGTCGGATTTCAATCTGATGTCAGCCTACATATACCCGTGTAGGAAGCTTAGATCTTCAGTATTTCTCCGTTTCCTAAGCAGTTAGGGATACTAAACACGCTTGCTCAGCGTTAGGAAATCCAGACCAAAGAAGAAAGAAAATTCAAAATCTTACCTCTACAAGACAAGCCCCCACAAGACAACTGTCCACAAGAAGATTCTAAAATTACAAATGGTACAGATCTGTTTAAATGTGAAATACCAATCTTGTTAAGAGTACTTGCTATATCTCGTAAATTCGTAATTCCATACAGGCCCACTTAAGTGCCACAGCAGCTTATCTTCACCAAGAATCCTCAAATTAAAAGCCCTCTACCCCAACTAGGACCTCAACATAGTCCTTCAACAATTAATGATACCTCCTTATGAACCTATGACATCTACAGACCTGAAATATGTAACATGGAAAAAAACTCTTCCTCATAGCCATTACATTGGCAAGAAGCATTAATGAACTTCATGCCATAATAACCTATCTGCCATACACGCAGATATTAAATCACGAAGTATTACAAACATCCTAGGTTCTCGCTAAATGTTATCACACACTTCCACCTAAACCAAACTATTGCGCTGACTACGTTTTTCCCAAAGCCTCACTCATCATCAAAGAGGAGACTCTATAGACTGTCAAAGAGCGTTCTTGTTCTATTTGGATGGAAATAAACCTTTAAGAAAATCCACATAGCTGTTCATATCCCTAGACCATAACAAGGAAGGAATAGCATTAACTAAATAAACCCTATCTAAATGGCTAACCAGCTACATAGCGCATACTTATATTCAAAACTTGGTAAAAGTCTACAGCACATACAGGAGCATCATTTATTTATTTATTTACTTATTATTTTTATATACCGATGTTCCTGTATAAAATACATATCGCACCGGTTTACATGGAACAGAACTGTGGCCTCTGGCAGTCTCCTCAACTTTAGCTCACCTTAATTCATCATCAGTTCGAGGTGTGCAAAGCTGTAACATGATAGTCTATATACACTTTTGCAAAACTGTTTAGAAAAAGAATAACGTGCAGATAGGAAATTTGGACAATGTGTTCTCAATTACATTTTACTTTGACTTAACAACATATGACTTGAGAAGGATTATATGAAATTCAAGGGATTTTGAAAACACATTTTTTTAAAAGCTTACTCAGATTCATAAATTTAAAGTTAATTTTAACTTTTAGCTAGCTATTTATTTAATTTTACTTTGGGTTTTACATTATTTTGATTCTTTTTCCTTGCTGATGTGTATTTTAGAAGCTTTTATTCTCCTAACAGCTTACCCAAAGTGTTATTTTCAGAGACAACTTTAACTTTTAGCTAGCTATTTATATTTTTATTATCTGGGTCTTGTTTTATTTTGATCATTTTGTCTTGCTATTGTGCTTAGAGACAGTAACTTTCAAACCGGCACCCAGGCACTCGTATACACGTGTGCGTTGGTGTGCACCCAGAGATGCAGCAATTTTATAACATGCACGTGTTATAAAATAGCATATGCGTTCATATCTGTGCTCCTAATTTTAAGCTTGTGCACACCAGCAGCGTAAGTCTGCTAATGGATATGCAACTGCCTGTATTTTCTAGATGCATGTCCAGCTGAAGACCAGTTTCAGCAGTTCGTCCGCCAGTTTGACCTGTGTTCCGCTAGATCCTCCTGATTCTTTACCCTGCACTCCCCACAGTTACCCAAGACTCCTCAAACCCTTCTCAGATGTCTGTAACTTTTTTTTTTTTTAAACTTTCACCTCCTCCATAATAACCTTACTAGGCAAGTGCCCAGGCATGTAGGTATTTATGTGCACATCTTTTGGCCCCGCCCAGAAATGCCTACACCCTGCCCACGCCACGCCCCTTTTTTTGGCCAATGCAAGATGTTCACATATCGACATTTTTGTCCACCTTATAAAATTGGGTGGACATGCGGAAAGTGCCAGATGCATGCCCATCTCCCAATTTCAGCACTCATCCAGCTTTTAAAATTCACTTTTAAGTGCATTGGCAGCTTTTACAATGCTTTTGTTTTACATTTTACCTCATGTTTATTCTGTGTTTTAATGTGATGTTTTATGATTTTACTTTTGTTTGCTTATATATATATATATTTTTTTTTTAGTTTTGCTGTATTAGCCACTATCATTTCTTGTACATCGCCTTGATTTACCTATGTAAGAAAAGCAATCAATCAAAAAATAAACTAAATCAAATTTTTTGCATCTGTTCAATGGGTTGTGCAAAAAAATAAATGGAAGAAAAAGAAAGTAATAACAAAGGAGCATCCAATGTTGCAACTTTTAACTGGGGAGTCCTATCTTGTGTGGCTGTAATGTGTTGCTTGTCCACAGAGAAAGCAAAGTTGCATACCTGCGACAGGTGTTCTCCATGGACAGCAGAACATACAGCCACACAGTCCCTCCCTCCTCCCTGGGAAATTGAGCTACAAACTTGGAAATAGACTGAGGAACATCACGTGGCAACGCTAGCATGGTAAGTCCCACGTGTGCCCAGAATAAAAAAACAGAAGTTTCTGAGCTAGAGGAGAAAATGGACCAAATTAGTACCATTGGATGAAATCATCCATCTTGTGTGGTTGTATGTTTTGCTGTCTACAGAGATCACCTGTCACAGGTATGCAACTTAGTTGAACTGGAAAAGAAGGGATACTTTTCTGAATCTTTCCCAGCAAAACCCTTCAGTACTTGCTCTGTAATTGTATGCAAGTACTGCTCCAAGGTCTGAGTGTATTGCCTAGGAATCGTGCCTAGACCCTATCAAAATGAGTGTTTCTAGTTCATAGTAGGCAGTGCCGACTCTAAACCACAGTGTTGATCTCCAGTTTGCTTCCTTGAGTATCAGATTTCATGTGATCATTTCCCTGTATTTACTTTTTTGTAAGTAAATCCCAGCTAGTGTTGCCTCTAGAAGCTGCTTTGTAGGAATGTGAAAATGTCAAGGCAAGAATAGATAGAACTTACAAGTGAAAGGTAAGCCTCAGCCACATGGTCTGTGCTCTTACATGGCTGGGGGAGAGACTAGGCCAACTTGCCGCCTTCTTTCTACTCTTTGGTCGACCAAAACTGGAAGTACTGCCGAACCCTCCACTTACAGGAATGCTTAATGACCATCTAAACAAACACTGAATCAACTTTGGAAAACATTGTCTTTTGACTATAATAGTTAGTTGCTTCAGCTAGTTTATATATTGCAGTTCTAGTAGCCATATTGGTCCAGGGGAAAACTGGAGCGTTCGTAGCTTGTGTTACCTTTTTAAGGAGCAACCAAAAAAATTATGTAATATATTAGCTTTTGAGACCATATAGGTCTCTCTTTTTAGATGGTGCTATATGTGGGAGAAGTGGGCTAAAATCAGAGCAGTCAGAAGAGGTGGGCAAGAGGGGCAGCCACCTGGTTGCTGCACCACTGCCACTCTCACTACTGAAGCAGTAGAAGTAAGCTCCCGTGCAGCTGTTATAGGAAGAGTACTGATCCCAGGAGCTGGCTTTGTCATCAAAGAGGAACCCACCCCATTGGGATGGCTGCAGTATCAGAAGAGGATTCTCCTCTCCCCCTGTCAGACACAGTATCAGAAAGGGGGAATCCCACCTGTGATGCTGTTTTAGCCCAGCATCAGTCCTGACTATAAAATATCTTATACTTTTATTTACTTATTAAAATATTTATATACATATGGTGTGATGTGAGAGAACATAAAGAAAAAGGTTTATAGAAATCACATTATCAATCGCTCCCTCCCTGACTAGCAGGCTTAGCAATAGATTATTTTCCCCAAAACATGCTTTTACTAAAGGCCATATATGTTTTCTTTTAATAATAGGTCAGTAACATTAACCAGCCTTTAGAGATAACAGCCATTTCTTCCCCTGAAAACTCGTTGAAGAATTCTCCAGCCCCTTATCAGGACAACGACCAACCTCCAGTACTAAAAAAAGAGAAACCGATTGGTCAGTCTAATGGCATTCATTTCCTGCCGGTGACATCCGATGAAGAACAGGAATCAGAAGACGAGCACAACAGCACTAGGTGAGTCTTCTCAGGCACAGATCTCAAGGGAATCATCTCTTGCATTAAACCATACACAAACATCACATGGCACAGGATATGAGTTTGTTCATGTATACTGGGCATGCTTCCTGTTGTTCACACTGAAAGCTGTAGCACTTCTGAAGAAACTAGAAAATTACCCTATAGATTATTTTGTACATTTTTAGCCCAAGTTATCTTATTTAGTTCTTTATAATAAACAGATTTCTCTGTCTCTCTACTTTTGTACGTCTATCTGTATCATGGTTAAATCTTTTGTAACATATAAGATATTGATTGCCACCATCCTCTCTCAATGTTTATTAGAATGGAATTGGTTTATTTTTACCTTATTCCATGCTTCAGCTGTGGCTAGTAATCAATATTTATCAGCAGTGTACAATAATTTGAAAAATTTAAAAATACACACAAAATTAAGTAGTATAAAATACATCAAGTAATTCAAACAATATACAATAAAATCACATAGCATAACAATATACTTAGTTCAAACAAGCATAGAGAAAAATTCAGAAAATACAGTCCACATAGAAAAGGTTTAGAAATCCATTATATAAAATAAGATTTCTCTTCATCCAGTCAGACCAGTCCAGCCTCATGGATTATGCTCCCCAGCCAACAGATGGAGACAGAGAACAAAAGGTTTGCTGACGTCAACCCTAATAGGGTCCCATGTTGCCTTCAGCCTATCAGTATTCTCTGTCTTCAGCAGATGGTAGGCAAGCATCCCATGCTGTGACTGAGTCCTGGATTTAGGCCAGGTGAAGAAGCAGCTGATGGATTAGGCCACTCCTGAGGTGATAGTCTCTGAACTCCCACCCACAGTTCGAGCCTGTCTTTTGACCAGGGGGCTTACTTTTGGAATGGGTTTTCCAGCTTAAGCTGTGAAATTTCCCTGCTCTTCCTACCCCCATCTTTTTCTTTTCCCTCTGCTTCTTTGGCTCTGTCTTATTCCATGGCCTCTATGAAAAAAAAAAAAGAATAGGATTTTATTTTATTTGGCTAGTTTGGTATTTATCTTCACAATGGTTCACAGGTTCTTAGTAAAAGAAGAAATACAATTATAAAAATCATAAAAATACAATCATTGTACTAATAATTTAACAAGTTCAAAGAAACATTTAAGATCTCACTATTAAGACATAGTACAATAACTAAAGTTTATAACATAAGTTTCCTAGCGTGTAGCAGATGGATCCGGGACCAATGGATATAGTGTGCTCCTGATAGCATTTGGAGACCGAGTCAGATTTCAATCTGACGTCAGCACTACATATACCCGTGCATGAGACTTTGCTCTCCAGTTTTTTCCGTCTCCATAGCAGTTCAGGACTTCACATACGCTTGCACAGCGTTAGAAAACCAAACTCCAAATTTAAAGAAGATACAAAGAAAAACTTCCTCCAAAACAAGCCGCGTTCTCCTGCGGTGATACCTAAGGGTCCCTCCCACAGTCGAGATTTCCTGAGGTGATTTGCGAGATCCCTCAGAAGTAAGCCTCTGTCCCAGCGTGGACTTAGCCCCCGGGAAAGGGAGCGGCTGAGAGGCAGCCTCGGTCCGGTAGCCGACCTGGCTTGGACTTAGCCCCCTGAAAAGGGAGCGACTGAGAGGCAGCGGATGCAGAACCGAGCACGGCGGTGAAGGTAATTCCCTCTCCCCCCGCAGCCGGAGACCGCCCGGCAGAGGACCGGGAAGCGCTGAGACAAGGTGATGTAGAAAACTTTCTCTAGGTCTCCGAGGCTCGGATAGCGGCTCAGATCGTCCCTCTGGCATCTGTACATTCGGGTTGAGCAGCCCCGTCCGGGCTAGACCCCGATCTGGCAAGAGGTCCTCCCACGTGGAGATCCCCTGGGGGGGGGCCGCCATCTTACCATGTGGTCGCCAGCGCCTCCCCCCCCGTCACTGCGTCGTCTGCACAACCGAGCCATGCACACAGCGGCCAGCCGGGTGCACAAAGTACTTGTGCGCATAGCGGCACGCGCATCTACGCTGTGCGCCCAGGGGCGCCAAGCACACAATGTAGGCGCACCCGGAACACATATCCAGGCCTCCCGGCATGCGCACCTGTACAGGATACACGTACAAATCGTGGCACCGCTGTCCAAGACAGCTAAAGGGCCAGTACTCTGCCCAGCATGCCATCTGAGATCGGTGCAGCTCGAGGTGAACTCTGCCCTGTGCCTGCTATGTGAAGAAGCTCGGGGGGGAGACGACACAAGGTCCCCCTCAGCCTGTAGAGGATTCCGGATCCACCAGCGAGACTACCCCGGACCTCTCTATTCCTGACTCTGCCCCTCCACAGTGGGGGCCCTCAGGGAGCGCCGTAGGACCCAATGCAGTCACAGGCAACTTCACCTGGGTGGGATTCTTCGCTGAGCTGCAATCCTACATCCAGGCACAGGCAGGGCCACCAGCGGCACAACTACAACCCCCGCCAGTGGTCCAGAACCTCCCAGGCCCCTCCCGGCCTCCACCAGATGAGCTTCCCTTGGACAAATACTTCCCCTTAGGGGACACAGATGATTTGGAGGAGGAATCAGAACCCCTGGAAGAGGGGGAATTCCCACCAGGAATGGAACCGTATCGCACCATGACGCACTTCTTCCCGAAAGATGAATTATCAGATCTCTTAGCCACTAGTCTGAAGGCACTGGCCATCCCGGACACATGCAACACAGCAGAATCCAAAGCAAGCCCCTTCCTGGCTGGGCTCATGCCATTTCCCTACGCTACAGGCCGTACGACAACTGATCGACCTAGAATGGGATGCTCCAGAGGCCATCTTTAAGGGAGGTCGAGCCCTAGAAGCTCTCTACCCCTTGGACCCCGCGATGAATGAACTCCTGAGGTTTCCCAAGGTCGACGCCCTGGTCTGTGCCACCACAAAGCGCACTACCATACCAGTCAAGGGAGGAGCTTCACTCAAGGTTGCCAATGACAGACGGCAGGAATCCATCCTCAAGTAGTCTTACAATGTATCAGCTATGACCTTACAGATCACTGCCTGCTGCACTGTGGTATCATGCGCCTGCCTGGCTATGGCCAGGGTCGTAACTACTCCAATCGAGGCATTAGACCCAGCAATATCATTCCTCACGGATTCGACCTCAGACCTGGTACACACCTCAGCCAGGAGCCTCTCATCCATAGTGGTAGCCAGAAGACAGCTCTGGCTTCGAAGCTGGTCAGCTGATGCAAACTCTAAGACGAGGCTCAAGAGAATGCCCTTTAGAGGAAAACTCCTATTTGGAAGCGACCTGGACAAATTAGCCAATAAATGGGGCGAGTCCCCTGTACCCTGTCTACCGGAGGGCAGGAACAAGAGGAACCAACGCCCCTCTCCCCGGGCACCCAAGGGCAGAGGATCCCAGCGTTATAGACCATACAAAAACACTTACCAAGCGCCCCGCTGGCAAGGGGCAGTCCTTTCAGAACAGCACAACAAAAGAGGAGCCGGCTCAGGACCCGGCCCCAGCCGCAACACGCAATGAGAATCAGCAGACCCATCTACAGGAAGAGATCATAAGGGGCAGGCTTGCCCTATTCTTCCAAAGATGGGTCGAAATAATGTCGGACAATTGGGTCCTATCCATCATCCGAGAGGGATACTACCTGGACTTCCACAGCATATCCCCGGACAAGTTTGTGATTTCTCCATGCCACGACCCCTCCAAAAGGAAGGCAGTGGAAACCACACTATCAAAACTACTCGCCTTAAAAGCAATAGCACCAGTGTCCACGCACCAACAAAATTCTGGGCACTATTCCATCTACTTCATCGTGCCCAAGAACGAGGGAACATTCCGGCCCATACTGGACCTCAAGACAGTCAGTCGCTACCTGAAGGTACCCTGCTTCCGCATGGAAACCCTGCGTTTTGTCATAAAGGCGGTACAACCGGGATGATTCCTAACCTCCCTGGATCTGTCAGAAGCCTGGATACATCCCATGAGTCTGGCTGGATGAAGAGAAAGTAAAAATGTATTCTTACCTTATAATTTATTTTCCTTGAGTCCAGCCAGATCAGGACTCCCTAACTACCAAGACTTTTTCTGCTCTATCTGTGTTTTAGGTGGCTCCCAATAACATAAGGAGTTTCATTCATAACACATTTGGTTGGGTCATGCTTTATAGGTTTCCTTTGAATTTTCTAAAGGTTCTTGTCTTATCTAATCATATCTAAATTGTTAATACCTGGAAGTTCCTTGGTTCTAAGGCTGGGAAGGTTGTCTATATCTTAAGCTTCTTACATAGAACACTGACAGGCTGAGGATAGCATAATCTGTGTCTGGACTCAACAAAAGGATGTTATCAGGTAAGAATAAATGTCTCCATATACAGTAATTCTAAAGCAGAAACATCACCATGGGCTTGGGGAAACACAACTTTCAAGCCTTTCCGAAATTTTTCTTTTCTGAGACTAATTGGTAAAATGGTCCACAACAAAGTTGTAAAACTAAACGTGATGTTGTGGGTCTGTTCTACGTGCATTACATTTCCATTGCAAATTAAGTACCTAGAAAGCTAGCTGGAAGGCTCCGTGGCAGTGTTGCATGCAAGCAATAATGGGTTTGGTTTCTGCTTATCAGCCCTGTAGGGTCTGAGATCACTGTGAAGGCAGCTTTCATAGCCCTTGGGAGGAATCTCCATGATTTCCCAACAGTGAAAACTAAGGGTGTAATTCAGCATCTACTCATACCAGGTTTCAAAGGAGGCTACAGTGTACAGCCCGTTAATGAGAACTTGCTACAATAACTGGGTTATCAGAAGAGAAGGGTGAGGCTACAGTGTACGGCCCGTTAATGAGAACTTGCTACAATGACTGGGTTATCAGAAGAGAAGGGTGAGGCTACAGTGTACGGCCCGTTAATGAGAACTTGCTACAATGACTGGATTATCAGAAGAGAAGGGTGAGGCTACAGTGTACGGCCCGTTAATGAGAACTTGCTACAATGACTGGGTTATCAGAAGAGAAGGGTGAGGCTACAGTGTACGGCCCGTTAATGAGAACTTGCTACAATGACTGGATTATCAGAAGAGAAGGGTGAGGCTACAGTGTACGGCCCGTTAATGAGAACTTGCTACAATGACTGGGTTATCAGAAGAGAAGGGTGAGGCTTGATTGGGGAGACAATTTGTGGTGACCATGAATGAAGGCCCATAGCACCTTAGCTTCAAATGTCCTCTCTGATAGCTGGTAATGAGCTGGAAGATTACGTAGAGAATGGTAAAGTACAATGAAAAATAATGGAATAAGTAAACAAACTTTGGTCACACACATTATTCTAATCTTTTATTCTCCTGATAGGATTGAGAGAAAAATTGCAACAATCTCGCTGGAAAACAGAGATTCTCCGCAAAAGTATGACAGTGAGAAAGGTAAATGCAGTAAAATCTTTAGTAATTGTTCAGTACTGGATGCAAGACCTGGATGCAGCTCCCTGTATAGTCTTCTGCTCCCAAGGCTGATGGTGAGGCAGAAAGATTGTCCCTTATGAAGATAGTGGAAAATACAGCCAGGTAATCAGAAGTATCTTGGATTTAGGTTTGAGGGCTGAACTTGCTCCCTATCAAATCTGCTAGAGATTGCCTGTGAGTGGGAGAAGAATAAAGAGGAGAATATATATTAAGAGCAAAGGGGGCAAGGGAGATCATGAGTAAACAACCTTATACAATTTATATATGTTTGCCAATCTAATCCACCACTATCTCTCTCTGCATGGAGTATGATCCAGAATTATGCTTGGAGTTAGGGGAAGAGAGGTTAGTAGCCTAACTGGGAAAAAGAAGGATGTGGTTTTATGGTTTGCTATCTTTTTTTTTTTTGTAACTTTAAAGGGAAGATTCCATGACTGTAGAGTGTCCCCTTTATATCCCCATGCCTTACTTTATCTTTGTGCTAGACTAGTAGAAATGTCTGCTTTCTCATCACTATAAAACTTGACTTCATCTGCACTCAGGCAGGACACTTCACACAAGTGGGTTGTGCACCTCTACCAGCAGATGGGGACGGAGTAAAAATGATTCACTGATCTCACGGACTTACAGCCCTGATCAGACAGCAGTCACCAGTATTCTCCATCTCCAGCAGATGGTGGACATGTTTCTCCCTCCTGGGAATTGCTTGTAGTAAAAAAAGAAAGAAAGAAAGAAGATAGATTTCAGAGCACTGCTTGAGCTCTTGAGGTGACACCATGTTTTGATCTCTCCTTCAGTTGAGCATTTTAAGTCTGGGAGCTGGGCAAGTATAGGCTTTATGGGGAAAAAGAAAAGCAGTTTGTGGATGAGGGGGGACTGCTTGGCGGTTGAAGGCTTGTGCCCTCCCCCCAACCCATATAGCCGGTGACCCGATTGTGCTCTCAGCCAGGGAGGGCTGAGCTCGTGTAAAAAAGAGTAGGGAAGTTTCAGTCCCCCCCTCTCTTTTTTCTTACCGGGTTGTCTTGCCTCGGTATTGGTGGCTCTGAGTCTTTACCCACCTTCCCTCTCACTTCTCTGGGATGTTAGTGTTTAGCAGAGGTGGCTTGGCCTCAGCGACTTCAGCTAGGCCTCATTCCTCAGGCTGGATCCTGCGGCGGCAATTTTCCTGCGCGCAGGCGTGTGCGCACAGTCTTGCCACCCTGCAGTGTTCTGATGTAAGTGCACCTATATTTGTGTGGGGGTGTTTTGTGTTCATATGACCGCGGCCTAGTTTTGAGCGTGTAGTTACATGCAGGGTTCTTGTGCGCATAAGACCATGACCTACTTTTTGGGTGCATATTTGTGTGTGTACACCCAGATGACTCTGGTGGTCAGCGCGCAGGAGGCCGTCTAGAGCCCAGTGCAGAAAGACTATGGCGCCAGGGACAAAACAGTCTAAGCGCCTGGCTATCTGTGAGGCTTGAAATATGAGCAATCCATCCATCATTTTCACTGCGCTGCTTGGATGCGCAAGGTGATTTGGCCATTTCAGATATTGCCGATGTTGAGACATCACTTTGGGAGGGAAGTGGGCAGAAGGCAACCCAGCTGATGGGTCCCTTCCCCCCTTGTTCCCAATCCGGCAGAAGGGTGGGAGAGTGTCTGGTTTTGGGCATATGGGCCCCAGTTTGGATACCTCCTCCTTTTCCTTGGTGGAATTTTTCCAGCATCTGCAGGCTTTTCTGCAGAGGTGCCCAGGGCAGCAGTTTTGGGGCTCCCATTTGTCAGTCACTGCAGATAAGTGCTGCAGGGAAGCTATCTCTGGTGGTGATTGGAGAGATGTGGATCATACCACCTCAGATGACTTCGATAGGGTCTTGGGTTTCTCTCTTTTGGAAGAGGGAGAAATTCCACCTGATTTGGAACTGCATCGGACTGTGCTCTGGATTTTTCACAAAGATGAAGACCTTGAAGACACTCGGTAGGGATGGGGGTGACGCTGTGGGCTTGCAAAAAAAAGATCCCATATTAGTCACCTTATGCAAGGCGTCCTATTTCTTTCCCTTTCTGGATCCAATTCAAGTTGATTGACCTTGAATGGAGTGCCCCAGAAGTACATTTTAAAAGGGAGCACATTTTAGTGGGTTTATACCCCTTGGATCCAAAGGCAAGGGATCAGTTGTGATTCCTGAAGGTGGATGCCTTGGTATGCACTGTGAGCAAGCAAACCACCATCCCAGTGGAAGGAGGGGCAACGCTAAAAGAATCTCAGGATAGGAGGATTGAGGCTATCCTTAAGCAGGCCTTTGAGGCCACGGCAATAAATTTGCAGATTTTTTTTCTTGCTGCTCCCTGGTTGCTTGGGCTGTTTGCTTCTCTCTCAAGAGACACAAGGAGCGGGGTCTGATGGCAGATCAGCGATGGAACCAGATGCTGCATTCTTAGCTTAGAGGGGTGGTTTCTGTGATAACAGCTAGACGCCAGTTGTGGCTGTGAAATTGGTTGACAGACACTATTTCCAAGTGTCTTTTTGTTCGGCAGTGAGTTGGGAAGAAAACGGTGAAATAGCTGGAAGGGAATCCAAGGTTCCTCGTTTACCAGAGGACCAGAAGGCGGCATCGTGTCCTTTTGGGGCAAAGGGCTGCTCCATGGATTCTCGTCCTTACAGAAAGGTCTCATCCCTTTGGAAAATCTCAGTCTTTTCAGTCTAGAAAGTCTCGTAAGGTTACGGGCTTCGGAACCAGAGCACCTCTATCTTCACAATGAAAATGTGCGAGCCCACCTTCTGGTACAGGAGATAGGTGGATGTCCATCTCTCTTTTATCAGAGGTGGGTCCAGATTACGACAGACCAGTGGGTCCTGAACCCGGTGAGGGATGGCTATGATCTGGAATTTCATCAAATTCCTCTGGATGCCTTTATGGTCTCTCCATGCAATTCTCTACAGAAGAAAGTGACAGTGGAGACTACGTTAAGGAGGCTGTTGGATTTGAAGGCCGTGATTCCTGTTCTCAGATCTCAGGAAAATACAGGGTGCTATTCCAATTATTTTGTCGTTCCCAAGAAAGAGGAGGGGTCTTTTCGGCCTGTCTTGGATCTCAGTTGTCAGTTGACATTTGTATGTAACTCATTTCCAAATGGAAACTCTGTGTTCCATAATAATGGCAGTGCAAGCAGGGGAATTTCTCGCATCTCTTGGCCATATTCCCATTTGTTCTAGGACATCGTCATCAATTTCAGGCTTTGCGCTTTGCGCTGGCAACTGCACCCAGGACCTTCTCCAAGGTCATGGTGGTGGTAGAGACAGCTCTGCGCAAGGAGGGCATTCTAGTCCATCCATATCTGGACGACTGGTGAATTCGGACCAAAAGTGCAGAAGAGAACCGCTTGACTTCTGGCAAGGTGATTTCCTTGCTTCAGGAGCTAGGCTGGATGGTTAACTTAGCCAAGAGCAGTTTACAGCTGGCTCAAACACTAGAGTATCTCGGCCTGCAATTCAATAGCAAGTAGGGCAGAGTATTTCTGTCAGAGGGTAGCATACAGGTTCAGGCCCTGAGAAGGACAATTTACCTGATGATGTGGTCTTATCTGCAAGCCCTGGGGTCGATGGCAGCCATGTTGGACGTCCTTCCCTGGGTGAGGGTGCATATGCGGCCCCCCCCTTAGCGCACGTTGCTCTCCCAGTGGAATCCACAGTCACAGGAGTACATAGTGAGACTCCACTTGCCATAGGATGTGAGCGTCCAGTTGCAGTGGTGGTTACAAGCGGTTCATCTCAGGAAGGGAGTTTCCTTGGAGACACCGGAATGGTTGGGGCTTACAACAGATGCGAGCCTTCTGGGATGGAGGGCTCACAGTCAAGAGTTGATGACGCAAGGCCGCTGGAGTTTCAAGGAGCAGCAGTGGACCATCAATTGTTTAGAGGCTCATGCAATTCGTCTGGCATGATTGTGATTCAGTGAGTGACTGGAAGCTTGAGCGGTGGTGAGGTTAATGTCAGATAATGCCGTAACAGTGGCTTACATCAGTCATCAAGGCAGAACCAGAAGCCAACAGGTGTCAGTGAAATGCCCTCATGGAGTGGGCAAAATGACATCTACAGGACATAACCATTTCCTGCATTGCTGGAAAGGACAGTGTATGGGCCGACTTCCTCAGCAAGCAAGACTTGTACCCTGGAGAGAGGGAGTTAGCAGACGAAGTTTTTCAACTCATAGTGGTGCACTGGGGTCACTCATATCTGGATTTTCTGGCGACCTTCAGCAATGTGAAGGTACCATGTTGGTGGTAGTTCAGTTGCAGAAGGAATCTGGGGGCTCTAGGCATCTTTGCTCTTGTTCAGGTCTGGCCGTGGAGCAGACTGTTGTATGCTTTCCCACCTTGGCCAGTGATAGGCAGGCTCATTCAAAAGATTGCAAGTCACACCGAAACTGTACTTCTGTTGTCTCCAAGTTAGCCCCGGAATCTGTGGTATGCCTATCTTCAGAGACTTCTGGTGGACAGTCCTCTCAGACTGCCACTCAGAAAGGAACTATTTCATCATTGGGCCCATTCTGCGTGATAATCTGGGTCAGTTTTATCTTAGTTTGGCCCAAAAAGAGGGATTGGTCTTCTGCAGTGATTTCCACTCTGCTCCGGGCCAGGAAGTTTACTACATCTCTAGCTTATGTTAGAGTTTGGAGAGTATTTGAGAGCTGCTGTGAGGAGCGAGGTTCTCATCTTCTCAAAGATGAAATTTCTCTGATATTGGAATTTTTATAGGAAGGCTTGTTTAAAGCTTGGCCCTTAACACTCTAAAGGTGCAGGTAGCAGCTCTCGCTTATTATAGGGGACAAGTCAGTGATGAGTCCAGGATTTTGAAGGGAGTTAAGTATCTGCATCCTCCCTTGTGGCTACCGGTGCCTCTTTGGGACCTTAATCTGGTCTTGATTTTTTTGGCGGGTCCCACTTTTCAGCCACTGCATGGTCTCTCTTTATGGCTGCCCACTTTGAAAACTGTTTTTCTCATAGCAATCTGTTTAACAGAGAGAATCTCTGAGCTGCAACTTATTTCATGCTATGAGCCATTTCTACAATTGATTCTATGGGTGTACAGCTTTTTGCCGAAAGTGGTTTTAGAGTTTCATTTGAATCAGACTATTTCCCTACCCACGCTGAACAGGGATAGATATGAGCGTGATTACTGTCTGTTGCATGCCTTTAATGTCAAGTGGCATCTGGTGCAGTACTTGAAGATGAATAAATCTTTCAGGAAGTCTGATGGTCTATGCTCCATGATGGAGGTATACAGGTTGAACCCGCAACACAGGCAACTATTGCCCGTTTGGTAAAAGAAGGCATCCCAGCTGCCTACGTGGATGCCAATGTCCCATTACTTACAGGTTAAGGCGCATTCCACTATGGCTCAGGTGGTATTGTGGGCGGAGCTTCAGTTGTCTCCTGTTGAGATTTGTCGAGCAGTGACATGATCCTCCTTACATACTTTCTGCAAGCATTACCGCTTGGACGTTCGACTCAGGAGGCAGCAGCCTTTGCACGTGCAGTGTTGACGGGACTGTGGTCAGCCTCCTGCCCTTTTTGGGAGTGGCTTTGGTACATCCCATTTGTGTGGATTGGCCTGCCTGAGTGCAGAGGAATGAGAAATTACTACTTACCTGATGACTTCCTTTCCTCTAAGGAAGGCAGGCCAATCCACAACCCACCCTGGGCTGCCTACTTGCTTTTAGTTCATCCCTTAGGTAGGACGATGAAGAGTGTTATTTCTGTAACTTCATTTGCTGGATTGGTAAGTGCCATAACTAGCCCCTACGGTTAGTGCATGTTAATTCTTTTAACTGAGCTCATTATTCCCATTTGATTGGAATCATTAGTGGTTGTCTGTTAATAGTCATGATCATGTATAATCAGTTTGTCCACAGTTTTGCTTTTCCAGAGAATACTGGCAGGTTGATGTCAAGGCAGGGCTATATGTCCATGACATTGGCGAGTCAGTTTTACTCTGTGTCCATCTGCTGGTAGAGGTGCATAACTCACGTGTGTGGATTAGCCTGGTTCCTTAGAGGAAAGGAAATTATCAGGTATTTAGTAATTTCTCCTTGTAATGGTGTGTGTTTGACATTTCCCTTTTTTGTCTCTGACTTTGAGTTTGCAGCATAATTAACGACATGTACCATTTCCATGAAGATTCAGTTTCAATAGTATTTTCTGGTGCCGGAAGAGTATAGCATAAAAAGCAGAATTAGAGAAAAAGAATCTTTGACTCTGGAAAGAGACTATTGGGAGAAAATATAATCTTTCAAAGCTTCTAACCAGATATGGATGATATTCACTGCTTTTGTATTGTGATTCTGCAGCCCTGAGCACGATGCATCTTACCTCTGGATAGGGAACAGTAGGCCTGCTTGGATCTCACAGTTAGTGACAGCAATGGGAAATTTCAAACACAACTTTGGAAGTCAAAGTCCTAGATGGGTGGTATAGGAAAATTGTATTGTAACAAGTTTGTAAGCTGGCGTGAGGGGCAAGATAAATTGCTCATTGTAATTCGCCTTGTGACCAACTTTTGGGGAAAAGACAGAATATCAAATGTTCATAAATAAATATCTTCCTTTCAAGATTGTCAGCACAGTGGGTGGCTCCAACTAGTCCTTATTTCCAGCCTCTTCTGCATTTCAGTGGCATAGTGAAATGATTCCCAAACTGGGGTTTTGAGCTCTTCAGCTGAGTTTGGTTTTCACGGTAACTGAATATGCAGGAGTAACCTTTTAATAAGTGGATGCAAATGTATCTCATAAATATTAATTGCGGAGATCTGTAAATCAGACCTGATTGAGGATCTTAAGTACAGAATTTTGGGAACCACTGGTATAGTAAGTTCATCATTGTCAAGTACAGATTTGTGAGTTGGGACTGCTAAAATACTAGCTATGGTTCCTTGGTGGGAGGAGTGATCACAAAGAACAGTTTTTATAGTGACTTCTGGTGGTTGGCCAGAGAGTAGAAGTGGTAACTCTTAGGGAGATGTAGCTTCATCTCCTGGCCACGGAAAGGTGATGTGGGTAAAAGTGAAATCTGAGGCTGTGCAGTGATGGTTCCCTAAGGAGATCTGGATAGGACGGATTATGGAGCGAGGTGCTGCATACCATCCACTTCTCCTTAGGAAGTCAAGAGCGAGACTGTGCGGAGGAATGTTAGAAGAAACACTAAATACATCTTTTATCCTATTACTATCATTAGATTGTAGTGCCTCAGTTGATTTTTATCATCTTACATTCCCAAGCAGGAGGGAGTTTGTCTGGCCGGAAGCAAGCACAAACCAATGAGAACATAAATAGCAGTAAATGGAAGTCGACCTTTTCCCCAATATCTGATATCAACTTGACCAAAACTCCGGACAGCCCATCCCAGGCTCTTTCACCTCTGAGCCAGAATGCCCTGTTTGCCTTTAGGCCATTATCCGAAGATAATCTGTCTACAGATGCCAAGACTGTCTCTCATATGAGGAAGAGCGCCGCTATGTGCTCTGTGCTGGATGGATCTGGCCCCAACACAAACCTAAGCAATGGCTATACTTTCAATGGTGGCTTGTCAGTCGACAGCGGTTTGCACAGCTTCAGCAATGGTGCTTCTCTCTCGCACAAAACACCAGAGATGGTGATCTTAAACTCTGCGCTGAGCTTTCAATCCCAACGGAACAAGGATGCCAGTGTCTGTGAAGCCAACCCCTTTCTGAGTAAGAGGCAGCTGGAAGGCCTGGGTGGCATGAAAGGGGATGACCTCACTAGGCTATTGATCAAAAGCAAAGAGGTCGCGGAGTTACAGCTTCGGACAGAGAAGGGCGCCTCACCGCAGAATGGCAAGATCTGCAAAGGGCGGGAACGAGAGGTGGAGTTTAAAAACGGCCACACCCGTTTTATCTCGGCTGCTCCTGGAGGTCTTCTGAATGGCAAAAGCCTGCCCACCTCCATGTCCTCCTTAGGGGGCCTGACCTCGTCTGTGCAGGCTCACCCTCACATCTTAAACACATACACCACTGGATCTCAGTTCCCCCTCAGCCCCGTGTCCCTGCAGGGAAGCCTGGGCTCTGTGGCCGGCTCATCGGTGTTACAGTCCTTGTTCAGCTCTATGCCAGCTGCCGCCAGCCTGGTCCACGTGTCCTCCGCCACAAGCAGACTGACCAATTCACAGGCTGTGGGAAACTTCTCTGCTCCTGGGCTTACAGGTGGAGCAGTTGGAGGTAGGCAGACTTTCTTCTTCTATGTCAGCTTTAAAAATGTCGAACATAGCCAGGACTGAAAAGTAAGCGTAGAATTGCAGTTTGGCATGAAACAGCATGAAATCAGGAGGCACACTGTATATACCTCAACACATTTTAAATCAGCACACCAAACGTTTAACATTCGTAGACAGATAAAACAAATTCATTAAGATTCTTCTGATTGTTGCACACACATCTGTGAATATTTGTTTCTTTTTAAATTTGTTTTCATCTGCCATATTACCAGTGATATTTCAACAAACTTCTCCCATTGGAGTTTTTGTGATTCACAATTGTTCATTGGAACTTGAAGTTCCCTTTTCTGCAATGATAATGTTGCTTATGGTAAAATCCTGACTCCCCCAAATGTCCATGCATTTAGCTTAAAGTTTGGTATACTAGAATCTCTCCACTGTCCAGCACGGGAGCCTCCCTTTCCCTTCCCCATATTCCCCTCCCTTGCAGCCTGATAAATGGAAGTGAAGGGGAGCAGCTGCTGCCATAACCCTGGAGTTATCTGGGTGTTGTAGAGTAGTGCATCCTGCTTGATATGCTGGGGGTATGGTTAGTTTCCTTTCTTCAGGAATTGAAAATATAACAACTCCAAGATAGCTGCTGCTTTGGCCTTTTTGTTAAATCTCCTTTGCTGTCTGTGCTTCCATGCCGCATATTTGACTCCTACCCATTATAATTTTGCTTTTGTTTTCATGTTCTGTTCTTGTATTGTGACTGCCCATCTTTTGAAGCTACATTTTTTGTTTTGTTTTTGTTTTTTTTGTTTTGTTTTTCTTTTCTCCTGTTTGCAGGTATTTTTAACCATGCGATGCCTTCTGCTGCTTCTCATCAGTTTGGAGCCAGTTTTGTCAATGGTGCCAGCTCTAGCAGCTCGATGTTAAACTTAAATCAGTTGCAAGCTGCTGCTGCTGCTTCCGCTTCCCCTCCTTTTCAGCCTCCTTCCTCTGGCTCTGTCGCTTGCAGTGAGAGCAAGGCCATGCATCAGCAGAGCTCCGCTTCTGTACAGTGTGTCCCTCCCACCCCTCCTCCTCCTAACATTTCTTTACCACCTCCACCTCCTTTGCTCACGTCAAATTCTACTGAGCCTACACTTCTGCAAAACCTGTCATCTGTACCAACTAATGATGCATTTTTGCCACCCTCTTCCACCATGTCTGTCCAGTCTGCTAATTCCTTATCTATCAAACTATCATCCCTGCAGCAGAAAGCATCCCTGCCTTCTTTTACAGTCCACCATCAGCCTTTGCCCTGCTTGACTGTGGCACAGTCCACACCTCTGATCCCGCAGCCCAACGCATCAAGCTCGTCCACTATGTGGGTCACACTTGGCATGCAGTCTCCTTATGCTTCGCACCTTTCTGGGGTAAAGCCACGATAAAGAACTTGCTTAGCTAAGAGTACGTATTTTGTAAGGTAAGGCAGGTGCTTTTATTTAGGCAGCATTTCAATGGACGCTTTTTTTTGTTTCAGGCTGTTCAGACTCTGCAGTTGGGTCTCAGAAACCAGTTTTCAGGTATAGCGATGCACCAGAGCAGAAATGGGATGGTGTAGTGACCGAAGGAAAGGGCAAGGTGGCACAGTGTGCTAGGCTCTTGCACCTCTCAAAACCTAAGTGCTAAGTGGTCTATGAAGTCAGAAATACTGGTTGAAGATTGAGAAAGTGGAGGTGCATTTAACTCCTTTGGTAATGGGGAGTTGGGATTTACCTCTGATGAAAGCTTGAGTGATTTTAATGATCAAGTAAATAAAAGTGTAACATTAATGCTATAGTTAAAAATACTCTTCTGAGACACAGAAGAATATTTTTAATTTAATTTGTATTTGGATGCTTCTGGTTGCAGGTCCCAGTGTCATTACCTGGTGAGGTCTCTGACACATCAGGGCTTTAAACCAGTGATTCTATGAACAAGGTATTGCTGTTCTGTCAAAATCCAGAAGCATTCTGCCTGTTATAACTTTAGGACACTACAGGTTATATTTTTCTTGAATTTTACAACACTTCATGAGTGCTGGCCTGTGCCTCCTAATAGATCAGACCTAATATCCAAGTTAAAGCACTGCTGATCACATATATTAAACAATCGGTCAGGTGCTGGATGCATTAACTATGTATTATGTAACTCCCAGTTGTGCATACAGGTCCCTATTAAAGAAGATTAACTTCATCTTTATCAAGCCAGACCAGTCCAGGCACATGGATTATGCCTCCCAAACAGCAAATGGAGACAGAAATAAACAGATTTCCCTGTACGTGCCTGGATCAGTCCAGACTCCTGGGTTTATTCATCCCTGCCAGCAGATGGAGACAGAGAGAGCCTCGCTGACACTGTTTGAAAAGCCCTGGTGCCACCTGCAGTAGCTCAGTATTTCTCTGTCTCCAGCAGATGGCTGGTGCATAAACCAATCCTTTTTTCTTTACCCTTGCATTTTAGATATTTTTTTCTCTTTTTGGGTGAGCCTTCCTCCCAGGGGACTGGTTCCTTGGTGGACCCATTCCTTGTTGGTTGAGGTGGACCAGTTAAGGTCCAATTTGGTGCCGTGGGGTGTACTGCTGGTGGTCCAGATCCCTCCCCTCAGGAGGCCGGCCATGTGGCTTCCAGCCCCCCTTTTTCTTTTCAGGGGATTCTCTCCTTATTCAAGAAGCTGATTTGCGCTGGACAGCTCCTTTCTGCTTAGGAGGGGAATCTTCCTGTCACTTTTTTGTTAGCTTGCCCCGTCCCCCCTCCTGCAGGTCGCGCCAGTTTTTGTCGCTGAATTTTTGAGTTTTTGGATTTTTTTGTTTTACTTTGTGTTACCGGCATGGTTCGCAGCTCGGCTTGCTGTGCATGTGGGGTGGTCCCGGCGCATCTTAGTCGGTCAGGGCTTTGCTCTGGGTGCATTTCGGGGGGAAAGGGCCCCCCTAAACGCCTGCACCTGTGTAAGCACATGGCTTCCGCGGTCGGGCCACTTTGTCAGCCTCCCGAGGACTCCGGGGCTGCCGGATTCACGCGTGCCGCCATTTTTTGAGGGGGAGGGAGATCTTCCACCTCGGCTCTCCCCGGTTCATCCCGGACCCCCTGATGGGCAGGGGCTCCCCGGAGGGGCAAATCATCCAGGTCCTTTACCTCGGGGACCTGGGGGAGACCAGATCCCCATTTCCCTCTGGGTTCGCGCCCTTTTTCACCAGATTTTATTCTCCTGCTACACCAAGCTTATCTAGCGTAGCAGGAAGGTTATGGAGGGGGCCACAATTGCCCCTGGCTCCCCAGGGTCCGGGTGTGCGGCCTCCGGGGTCTGATGCAGGGTCCACGTTGCCGCGGGACTCGGGCATCCCATTGATGCCCAGCCCGGGAGGGGGGGGCAACCAGGGGACTTACAGGTCCCTCCGGCAGGGGCAGCGCCGGCCTCCGCCGCACAGGATCTGGCATCTCCGGACGTGAATCAAGGAGATGACATAGGAATGCCATCAGTGGCAGAAGGGTATGATCTCAAAATTCTCGGGTTGTTCCGGAGGGAAGAGTTGGCACCTCTGCTTCTGCGGGTTCTTGAGGAGTTGGGTTTAAAACCTCCTCAGGAAGTTCCAGAATTGGATGGAGCAGACCCTGTCCTGGACAGTCTTCGGGCTCCTCCTTCCGCCTTCCCGTATCATAGGTCAGTGCGGCAGTTGATTGAGCATGAGTGGGATTCCCCGACTCCGGTTTGAGGGTGGGTAGGGCTATGGCCAAACTCTACCCCTTGCCAGAACAGACCTTGGAGCTTTTTTGCGCTTCCATGGGTGGATGCGGTGGTTTCCGTGGTCACTAAAAAGACTATGATTCCGGTGGCGGGGGCCACAGCACTAAAGGATGTCCAAGATCGGAAGTTAGAACTTCACCTCAAGAGAATTTTTGAGAGTGCGGCCTTGGGGCTCCAGGCTGCCATTTGCTCAGGCTTTATGCAGAGAGCATGTCTGAGATGGGTGCAGAAATTTCAGGATGGACCATCTGGTTCCGACACGGATGCAGATCGCGTGTGCGAGTCGGTCGCGTATATGGCAGATGACGCTGTATGATTTGGTGCATTCGCTGTCGCGAGTTATGAGTTCTGCGGTCACGACCCGCCGTTTACTATGGCTCCATCATTGGTCTGCGGATGTATCCTCTAAGCCCCAGTTAGGTTCCTTGCCTTTTAAGGGTCGTCTCTTGCCTGGAGAGCAGCTCGAACAGCTGATCAAGCAACTGAGTGAGACAAAGGTACACAAGCTGCTGGAGGACAAGCCTAGGAATCGCCAGGCTTTTCAATCCCAGTCCCGCTTCAGGGACGGCAGGTGGGTCTCATCCTTCTAGATGGTCCCGTAGGGTCGCAGTCACAAAAACCATTTCAACCGCAGGGCTCGAATTGGAATCAGTCCTTTCGCGGCGGGCAAAGACCTTTCAGAGCTCCCTCAGCTGGGGGAGCAGCAGCAGTCAAGGCCTCCCAATGAAGCGAGGCCGGTTCACTCCGCCGTTCCCTATATAGGGGGTCAGCTGGCAGATTTTTACGGGGAGTGGACCAACATCACGCAGGATCAGTGGGTCCTTTCAGTTATAAGAGATGGTTACGCTTTAGAGTTTGCACGTCCCATTTGCGACCTCTTCTTAGTCTCTCCTTGCGGGTTCTCAGCGAAGCGTGTGGTTCGGGAGACTTTGCGCAGGTTGCGTGGCTTGGGAGCGGTGGTCCCAATACCTCCACGCGAATGGGGCAGGGGTAGTTACTCCATGTATTTCGTGGTCCTGAAAAAGGAAGGCATGTTTCGACCCATCCTGGACCTCAAATCAGTCAAAGCGTCCTTAAAGATTCCTCGGTTTCGGATGGAGACTTTACGGTCAATAATTGCGGCGGTCCGCTCTCAGGTGTTTTTGGCTTCCCTGGATCTGATGGAGGCGTATCTGCATATCCCTATTCGCCTAGAGCATCAGCATTTTCTGCAGTTTGCAGTGTTGGGTCAACATTTCCAATTCCAGGCTCTCCCTTTCGGATTAGCGACAGCTCATCGCACGTTCACCAAGGTGATGGTGGTGGTGGCGGCAGCTCTCTGACACAAAGGGGTGTTGGTGCACCCTTATCTCAACGATTGGCTAATTCGGGAGAAGTCGTTGGACAGCTGCCGTTCTTCATTTCAGAAAGTTATTAGTCTGTTGGAGTCTCTCGGGTGGGTGGTCAATTGGGCAAAGAGTCATTTGGAGCCGACCCAGATGTTAGAATACCTAGGAGCTCGTTTCAACACGAGCCAAGGCAGGGTATTTCTCACTCAGGAGAGGATACTCAGACTACAGTCACAAGTTCGCCACTTGTTGGCGTTGAAGATACCATAAGTCTGGGACTTTTTGCAGGTTCTGGGATTGATGGCCTCAACTCTGGAATTAGTGCCGTGGGCCTTCGCGCATATGCGCCCACTTCAGAGGGCCCTGTTGGACAAATGGAATTCTCTGTCGCAGGCTTTTCATTTTCCGGTTTTGCTGGATGCGTCGACACGGACCAGCCTCTCGTGGTGGCTACAGTCTTCCAATCTACAGCGTGGAGTCAGTCTCGAAGTTCCGGAGTGGGTGGTTCTCACTACCGATGCCAATCTCTCTGGTTGGGGAGCGGTCTGCGAGCGACAGTCAGCCCAGGGCATTTAGTCAGCGGTGGAAGCCTCATGGCCTATCAACCAGTTAGAGACCAGGGCGGTGCGGCTGGCACTTCAAGTCTTTCTCCCCCTCGTTCAGGGTTGTTCAGTCAGGGTTCTGTCGGACAACGGTTGCTTACATCAGTCGTCAGGGCGGGACCAAGAGCCAGGGGGTGGCACTGGAAGCTCAGGAATTGTTTCAATGGGCGGAGCGGTACTTGGGCCAGCTAGCAACTTCTCATATCGCAGGTGTTGACAACGATTTCCTCAGTCGTCAGAGCTTAGATCCAGGCGAGTAGGAGTTGGCGGAGTCCACAATGTGGCTCATCCGAAGAAGGTGGGGCCGTCTCCACGTCTATTTGATGGCAACTCGGCTCAATGCGAAGATTCCTCAGTTTTTCAGTCACAGGAGAGAATAAATTTCCCTCCCTCCTCCTCCTGAGCCCTGTGGCTGTGCCTGGTTCCTGCTTGTTAAAACTGTAAAACAAACAAAAAAAAATATCCAGAAGGCAAAAGAATGGTTTGCTGTCTGAGGAACTGCAGGCTAAGGTAAGGGAGAGAAAACAAGGGCATCTCTTCAGTAGCGCAGGAAGTGCTCAGTGGTTTGCAGTGCATGTGATTAGACAGTGGGAGGGAGAAGCCTCTATAAATCTTGTGGGGAAGAGAGGATAGCATGCAGAGTAGTCTAGTCTGCTCCAGGAGGGCTGCATCACGGGGTTGTCTGCAGCTGTTCTCGCCTACGTATTTGCTTTGGTAGCTAGTATGTAAGAAATGAATTTCCCATTTGGATAATCGTGATCTCGGATGCCAGTCTCTGTATAGTAGCTCAAGGCACTTGGAAACTGGAAAAAGCCAAGTGGTCCATATATTGGTTGGAAACCAGAGCAATAGGGAAGGCACTCCTTTTAGTTTAGGGTCATGTGGTCAGGGTCTTGTTAGCTAATGCTATGACAGTGGCATATGTGATTCCCTAAGATGGAATAAGGTGTCAGCATACTCATACTCACTAATCTCTGTTTTATTATCTTAAGATTATTTTTAAGGTACTAAACATGCCACACTCTTACATGCTATTTTCAATATTATTTTATTGTAACTACTATTTAATTATGTTCTTACCTGCTCTTTATATTATTTTATTGTAACTATTATTTTATTATGATCTTATGCTAATGTAATTTTATATATTTTGGTTTTATTGTGTTTATTTTGTTGTAATTTTTTACTGTTGTAAACCGTTATGGCTACACCGAATGACGGTATATAAAATCAGTAAATAAATAAATGGTGGAAGAGATAGGTCTGCAGTTAGTCTGAGTGGAGAATCATGTAAAAGGGCTCTCTGCCACTTTTATAGTGGGAGTATGATAGAGATATTTAAATTTGCAAAGGTTTCCATGCACAAGAGGCAAACCTTTCAACGGAAAAGAGACTGTAAAATAGATCATGGCATGAGTGGAGGAGTAGCCTAGTGATTAGAGCAGCGGGCTATGAACCAGGAAAGCAGATTCAAATCCCACTGCCGTTCCTTGTGACCTTGGGCAAGTCACTTTACCCTCAATTGCCTCAGGTAGAAACTTACAGTCAAATTTTAAAATGAGCAGACATAACACTGGAATTTAAATCATGCACGCACATGCACACATATAATTTAAAATACACCTACCGCACATAAGTATGCTCCTAATTTTAAGCTGTTACTCGTGCAAACGTACTTGGCATATCTTCCTTAGCACTTTGTCGCTTTAACACACGTAGGTAAGCGGATTTTTAAAATATGCTCGCGTGGAGGTCATTCCCAGTTTTTCCAGTTAGTCCACTAGTTTGCCCAATCACTCGAGGTCATCCAGACTCCTCTGGTTCTTCAGCCTGCACTCCCCTGAGTTTACCTGGACACCTCCCCCTATTGTGTTAAGCCTAAAACATGATTTTTGCAGACTTACTCCCTCATCAGAAGGAGCAGTAAATATACATGGTAATGTACACTGTGACCTCCGGTTTTAAAATACAGATTTACATACATAACTGTTGGCCCCTGCACTGGAACGCCCATGTCCCATCTCTTTTTCATTGCCTTTTCTTTTAGCTCATGCATGCTCACATACATGTATAATTAGTGGCTTTTAAAATCTGCGTTGCTCACCCTCAGCCTACATACATGTGTATACGGGCATTTTAGTGCAAGCAACACTTTTAAAATTCGGCCCTTAGATTATAAGCCCTCTGGAGATGGGGAAATACCTACATATACCTGAATGTAATCCACTTTGAAGTGCCAAAAAGCAGAAGCTAAGTAAAATAAATAAAGGAGGGTGAAAGGGGGTAGATTCAGGAGTAATCTTTGGCAATATTTCTTTACAGAGAGAGTAGTGGTTGCATGGAAAAGCCTCCCAGTGAAAGTGATGGAGACAAAAACTGTATCTGAATTAAAGAAAGCATGGGATAAATACAGGGGATCTAAATTAGTTGGGCAGCTGAGCAGACTAGATAGGACATGTGATCTTTTTCTGTCATCATGTTTCTATGAGTAGAGAATGTGTAAGTGGACTTCCTGTGTCACAACCAACTGGACCTTGGAGGATAGAGTCTGTCTCAGGAGGCATTCTCCCAGATTGTGTCCAAATGGGGAACACTATTGATGAACTTGTTTGTTAGCAGAAATGTATAGGTATGAAGATTTTTTTCAGCCAATAAAGGGTAAAAGGTTCAACCATTTTGGATGCACTGATTCAAGACTGGCTAGTTCAGGGTTCTCTCTGTGGCCTCTGGGGGGCAGAGTCACGCAGAAGATTTTCTGGGAATCGGGCTAGTGATATCGAAAACTCCCAATTGGCCAAGGTGTTCAGTATGTAGATCTTCTGAGGATGCTGGATGGGATTTGCTAGTTTGCTTCAGGATGGGGGCCTACTGTTCAGGAACCAGTGGTTCACAAGGATCCATCTCAGTCTTGTCTTTCAGCTTTGCCTTTGAGAGAACTTATCTGTCAGAGAAGAGAGAGTCTCAGAAAGTTGTAAATACCCTTTGTGGTCCAAAAATGTTTTCCCATCCTTGGCATATGTGCGAGTCTGGAAGTTGTTTGAGGATTACTACTCAGGAAGATCTCAGCTAGAGGAGCTTTGATGCTGGTGATCTTAAAATTCCTGCAGAGTGGATTGCATAAGTGTTGGCCCTGAACTACCTAAGGTGCAAGTAGTGGCTATTGCCTGTTACAGAAGCAAGTTGATGGACAGACCTTTATCATCTCTTCCAAATGTGTCTTCTTCCTTCAGAAAGTGAAGCGTAATCAGCCTTCAGTAAGAGGACCTCTCTGGAATCAGAATTTGGTGGTGTTATACCTGGTTGGTCATCTTTTGAGCCTTTAAAAGAGGCATCACTTAAGCTGATTACTCTTCAGGTGGTGTTTTCTGGTAGCATTCATTTTTGCCAGATGGAGCTGCAGATAGGGAAATCCTACAGTACCTGAATGTAATCCACTTTGAAATGCTGAAAAAAAAGTGTGAAAAGCAAAATATAAAAATCTAAATAAATAAAGTATAGAGATCCCTTTTTTGGGTTTTTCAGATGAGGCGGTATAAATTCTCTTGGTTCCTTTGTTCCTTCTTAAGATGGTTCGAATTTTTTCATCTTAACTAGATGGGTATATCTTCCTTTCTTTCAAGGAGACTAGGGTGGAGAAGAGTGTGCTCAATTTCATCATTTAGATGTTAGGAGTTCTACTGCTGTAATCAACAGTCACTAATAGTTTGATAGTATTGGAGTATCATTTTGTTGGTTTAGTGGTTCTAAAAGGGTCAGAATAGTTTCAAAAGCATCAATAGCTTGTTGGAGTAAGGAAGTGATAGGGGAGGCTTACAAATCCAAGGAATTGCTGCTTTCCATGAAATTGAGAGTGTACTGTACAGGTGCATCATGAGCAGAACTTCACCTGGTATCACCATTGGAGATTTGCAGAGGCAACATGATCTTCCTTGCATACTTATTCAAAGCACTATCTTCTCAACCTTCTGGCCAGGGAAGAGGCTGTTTTTGTTTCAGAATTCTTGAGAGTGGGCTTAGTAGTGTCTGACTCAGTAGAAGATAGCTTGGATACATCCTAAGCGTATGGATTGATCTAATTGGATAAAGAGGAAGGAGAAATTAGTTCTTACTTGATAATTTCCTTTCCTTGAGTCCAGCCAGGCCAGTCCAGGACTTTCCCTGTTCTGCTAAATGTGCTATTTTCCTGAATAATTTTCAGAATAACTGCTTGTGTGCACTAGTCTACATGCTGCATTCCTTGATAAGGTTTATTATATGTTCTGTTTTTTGTTTCTATTGTTTTCTTTCTTGGAAGCCTTCTGGTTTTTGCCTGTGGAATGAGGGAAAGTTTTATGTATTAAAACTATTTATCTTGGCTTGTTACATGGAATACTGGCAGGCTGAAGTCAGCCCGGGAACCTATAAGGGGTGATGTCAGCAAATCTGTTAGTTTTTGCCTCCATCGAGTGGTTGGGAGATATAACCCATGCATCTGGATTGGTCTGGCTGGACTCAAGGAAAGGAAATTATCAGGTAAGAACTAATTTCTCCTTGTACAGGAAAAAAGTTTACATTTTCAGGAGCAAGTTACCCAAAGCAGACTTCCTAATGAGTGATCAGCTTGATTGGAAGGATCTCCATGTTTGCAAATTCGTCTGCCTAGCTGCTTTATGCCTGTGTAATAGAGAACCCTTTAAGGAATTAAATGCATGCTTTTATTTCACTGGCTAGAAATGACTGTATTTCTGAGTTGGGTACTCATGAGTGATCATTGTAGTTCAACGTATAAATTATACATATGCATGTAGTGTGCCTGCAGCTACGTAACCATATACCTTTTTGTTTTAATAATTACTTCCAGGAAGCACTGTACAAAAATCTTTATTTTTAGAACAAGCAGCAGCACTCTGGATGTTCCATGCAGGGGATGCACCTCTCCATCTGATCAGTTAGATGGGATGTGATAGACCTCAATGTCAAAGCTTCTTTTTTTCCTTGGTCAATGACATCACAAAGGGACTGGAAGGAAAAGCACCTGTAAAAGCAATATTAGTAACTTAGAGGGCAATTTTGAATCTTGCTGTGGGGCTTGCGGAGTTTCACTTTGAAAATTCTGCTAGCAGGCATAAAGTTATCTGCATGCTTTTTGCATCTGCATTGAATCAGACACAACGAAACCACACACCAAAATTTCAGAATGAGATATCTATGCATAGTTTCCCTTCCCACTTCTCACCTTGGCTATAAATGTGTGCTGTGCACTAGGAAGCAATAATCTGAACACACTTTTTTATGGGTAAACACTTGTAAACTCTTAGAAAAACATCTGATTGCTGCCCTTTTAGTGCTTAGCTCTTGTCTGTTGGGATCAATTTCTTATTACTCTCAAGGAAGGGAGGGATTTCCTTAGCTAATTTATGTTGTGGGGTATCGATAGGCACTTCTGCATTGAAACAAAAAGTTTCTTCCTGGTCCTATATGTGGAAATGACTTCAAATTGCTGCACCAGGCCTCTTCTCTGCATGCGAGCAGTTCACCTCCTTAGCACTCATGGGTTATGTAACCGTGGACGGATTCTTCCACAGCTTTCTGGAAAGACAAAAGCCTTTCTCTGTTCGTGCTGCCACAGCCCTGCGGCTCCCCTCAGTTCCATATACAAGCTTTGTCTGTTGGGAGTTTCAGGTAGAGGGCAAACTCCAAAGCGGAACAGCTGTCTCTAGAGAACACTTCTGAACTTTATTTTACTTTCTAATTGCCTCATATGTTATGTTTTTTCTTCTAAAAACTTGTCCAAATAGCTTTTAAAGTTTAGTATTACAGCCAAGCCATTCTTTTGACAAAATATTACATAACCTGAGCTCACCATTCTTCGAGTAGAATCCATTCTTAAAGAATCTGTTTTTACTTTGAAAGAGTGACACTTGTTTTGTTTTCTTGTCACTGGATTACAAAAATCTCCTTGCAAGATCCTTTGGTGGGAATGGAGGGAGTCTTACTGACGTGTTTATACAGTTCAGTCAGTAAAACTTGATTAAGCAGAGGAATAAAAACAATATTTATAATATGATATATGCATGTCTCTTCACAATATCTTTATTATACTTATTAAGCACATACAAAATATTTTCACAAAAATTTCTTAAATCAATTTTAGTGCACCACAAAATACATACATATAAAACCCATCATATACCCCTCCTCATATTAATAACAACCATAAACCCCATACCACTCAGTCCCTGCTCTTTCATACCAACACACATTCATACACCACCATAAATAATCCCTTATTAAACTGTTCATATTCAACAAATGGAATATACTACAACTAAACAGATTAAGAAAAAGCTCTCCCCAAAAGTGTGTTCTCAAACACCAAGATAGTCTGTTTTACTATACTCCCATCTCAACTTCCAAATGTAGTCTGTTTTAACTATACTCCCGATGAGGACCCTCGTTTCACCCAAAAGGGCTTCTTCAGGGGATACAACTTACTACACCTTCGTCTGATGTTTTCAAGGATATAAAATTAATTACCTGATAAATCTAGTCTTTCAACAGTGCCAGTAGTTCAAAACCACTTCCTGCACATCATAGAAAGGAGCTGAACTTCCCATATTCAGCTCTTCAGAAATTCCTCAACTGTTCTTCAACAAATCTATAAAATATAAAGAAGAGAAACCTCTCAAGTAGACCAAATTGGTATCTTGTACTCCACCTAATTATTAGTATACACACTTACCTGTTTATACTATCCCACACCAAAAATAACATTCACAAAATCCAGTTTTCTCACTGAAACCACAACATAATTACGGTGCACCTGCAAATACAAAACACAATATTCTATTTACCAATAAACCCAAAGCAACTAATATTGCTAATGATCTAAATAAAAAGCTATTCACATACGCAATGTCTAAATCCCAAGGTCTCTTCGGATATACCTTCAAAAAGCTCCGCTTGTCAACATGGCTCCAACCAATGCCTCCCGTACAACGTCTTAATACATAAGTACCAACACGTCCTCCTTATATAATCCAAATCAACCAATCCTCAAGCATCAACTACCCCCCTTCCCCATATCTTCCAATAGCAGGATAGAATTCCAAAATCATCCACGAATATGTATTTAAAACCAACCAAAGACATATCAAATGCACAGGAAACCCTTCAAAATCATCCTCTCCCACTCATTCCTCAAATACACACTTATTAGATACAAAGGAATCCCTTCAACATCATCCTCTGTCTGCCTCATGTATCTGAGCGCACCAACATTACCTCAAAAACCTACTTCCTACCATCCAAGCAATCATTTTCAAATCTAACAACCTCTCCATTCCCTGCATATGTACAGTAATATACAAATAAATCCTGTAACATTTATCCCCAGTTTCAATAAAATGCTTCCCATTCTACCGCATTATTCAGACCATGGGGGTAATATGTTTTCCACATAAAGATGTACCTCTGCTCCAATTGCCATAATGCTTTTCTCCCCTCACCCCTGTTCTGAATCGAAATCTGTTGTATAACTAAAAACCGTAAATCCTCAACCTCTGATGGTCATTAGTTTGCCAGTGCATTACAAGTGGAGCTCCCTTCTTCCCTAATCTCAACAGACTCTTATGTTCTATAATTCTAGTTTTAATTTCTCGCCCGGTATGTCCAATATAAACAAGACCACACAGACATAAAATTGCATATACCACCCCCACAGAATGACATGTGAAATGACCCTTTATAATAAATGGGTATTTCAATGAAAAAGAACTGAATGATTTAATATGTAAGACATTACTACATACTGAGCATCCACCGCATGTATATTGACTCCATTCATTATCCATGTCATGTATCGTATTAGCCCGTGTTAATAAAGTTCTTCAATTTCTACCTTTTTTTCATAGCAAAAATTGGTCTTTCAGAAAAATCAGGCAAGGATCTTAAAACAGGCAAATATTTAAGGATAATTTGTTTACTCCTCCAAGACTTAGAGGATAAAGGGATACTACATACTATGCTGTTAATATGATTATGAAGGGTAGATAATAACAAATTCTCCCTATTAGCATATAATGCTCTTTTGTATGCTTGTTTAATACGTAGCCACATACAGTAAATTTGTGTGTGAGCCGTTTAGCACAAATCTTATTGTCATGGACCGAAGTACAGATCCATCTATACCTTAAATACTTTCTTTTAATTTACAGGGATAAAAGCTATCAAAATGTAGAATAGAATTCTTGTCCGTAGGTTTAAAAAATATTGAAGTCACCAATTTTCCTGATGTTTATAAACCATCTAAATATGGTAATTGGGAGTCACTGGATTGAACTGTAAATATCAAGTTTGAATCAAACAAATTCATTGATGTAATAAACCTCACTAAATCCTGCTCATTTCCGGTCCATAACCAAAGCAAATCATCAATGTATCTCTTCCAGAAGGGTATAGATTTAAACAAGGGGGATGAATATATATGCTGTGATTCACAAGTTACTACAAATATGCATGTGACTGATGGGGCAAGGGTGAACCCATGGGGATCCCTTTAACTTGTCTATACAAAGTACCTTGGAATTCAAAATAAACATTTCTTAAGATATCTGCCAATTGCGTGATAAACATACTTCTACGATGTAATGACTGAAATATAATATCGAACGCCTTTTGTTGGGGGATATTTATGTAAAACGAGGTAATATCTGCCATCACCAATTTCCATGTCCCCTTTATCTGACCAACCCCATTAATTTGGTTAATGAAAAGTGTTGAATCCCGCACACATGATCTTATAAAAGATGGCTTCTTTAAAAATTTGGGACATAATGGGTTAACATAATTTCCTTTTAAAGCAACAGTACTAGCGAAAAAAAGTATTCAGATAATTTAGCTGTCCATCCAAGCTTGTTAAGATTCACCTTTTTATGTTCTGGATTTTCATTTCATTTCTCAGGCAGTATTACTGTTTAAAATTTTTGAAAGCATCTTCTGTTGAGTAGTCCCCACTATTATGGACCTAATTGAACGGTTGCGCAGGTTCTGTGGGAGCATGATACAGGAAGTACCCTAATATATGCAGCATGAATACAGCATGCGTGTAAGGAAGGAGACCCTTAAGAATGAGTTAAACCATTTCAAAACATGCTAAAAAAAAAACAAAAAAACCCCAGAAAGGTAGACAAACCTAGGAATAGAATAAGGCACAAAGAGAAAATACCAGAAAGAAGAGCAGGCAAGCTGATGTGGAAGGCCCTAACTAGTAGTGCGACTTTAGTGAGTCTATCTTCCATTACAGATTCCTTTCTGATGCATGGTGAGTTTATTCTTCTAACAAATTTTCTCTCTTAGTAGCAGTTCATCAGTTTAATTACATTTCTTCATTAAGTAGCCTTTCCTAGCGTGTAGCCAGATGGACTCAGAACAAGTGGGTATAGTGTGCTCGTGCTAGCAGTTGCAGACGGATCTGACGTCAGCACGGGTACATATACCCCCACAGGAAGTGAAGCAACTCAGTAATTTCCGTCTCCAAAGCAGTTTGGAGCTCCTGCACGCTCGCTGAGCGTGTTTTCCAAATCTACTTTCTACTTTCGACTTACTAAATTTCTACGAAGATACAGGCGACGAGCCCCGCACTCCTGCGGTGATACCCTCGGGTCCCTCCCCCAGTTGAATTTCCCGAGGTGATTTCCGCGATCCCTCGGAGGTTTAGGCCTCGGTCCGGTGGCCGAATCACGGCAGGGATCTAGCCTCCGAGCGAGAAGGGCTCGGGCCTGGCTGAGAGGCGCCTCGGTCCCGGCGTGGACTTCGCCCCGAGCGGACGAGTTCGGCGGCTTAGAGGCAGCGAGTGCATTTCCTCGAGCGCGGCGGTGAAGGTATTTCCCCTCTCCCCCCGCAGCCGGAGACCGCCCAGGTTACAGTCTCCGAGGTACGAGGATCGGCGGCGTTGCCGGTGGATGACACGCCGTGGAGGTCGCCATTTTGTCTGCCTTGTTAAGATATCAAGCGCCCAGGATAGGCGCCTGTGGAGGGGCGCAAAACGCAGCATATACATATGATATGTTCTTGAGCGCATATAGCTGAACGCATATTCTGGAGTGCATATTGTATATTACTGAGCGCATAGTGCTGTACGCATAAATTTGAGCGCATACTGTATATTTGAGCGCATATCGTATGTTCTCGACCGCATATAGCTGAACGCATATTCTTGAACGCATAGTGCCGAATGCATATTCTGGAGCGCATATGTTATATTTGAGCGCATATTGGATATTATTCACCGCATAGTGCTGAACGCAAATTCTTGAGCGCATATTGTATATTTGATCGCATATTGTATATTATTAAGCGCATATTATTGGTATAAGCCGGCGCCCTGCATTTGCAGCGATGGAACACTTGAACGCCCCGGCGTTTCCAGGGGCGGCGCCTCCTGATTCCAGCGTGAAAGCTCTTGGCCTATGCTCAGCGTGCCAGCTTAGAGCCACGCAGAGCGAGGAGCCAGACTCCCTTTGTGCCCAATGTGAGGAGGCCGTGGGAGCCTCGGGCCAGGACCAGTCTCAACCGAGGTTTACCGACAGTTCCCCGGGGGCCACCCCGGATCTAGCGGGGCGCCCTGAACAGCCAGGAATTCTGGGGGACCTAGTACCCCGGCGGCTAGAGACCGCTTCCATTTCCTGGGTTGACTTATTTAAGGGGATCCACGCCTTTGTACAGATGCAGTCAGCATCCCGTCCAGGCCCTGCTGCCGCTCCGGCTGACCCTACCCCTGGCCCTTCTAGCCCTTATTGCGGGCATCTCGCCCTTATTGCGGGCATCCGCTCATGCGGACCCTGATGTCTCAGAGGACGAGTCAGAACCCCCCGAGGAGGGAGAACTTCCCTCAGGGATAGTCATATCGAACTATGAGGCGGTTCTTTCCCAAGGAGGATCTGTCCGACATGGTCTCTCAGTGCCTGACGGAGTTGGCTATTCCAGGCCCCAGCACCATGGAGGCATCTACACAGAACCCCCTACTGGAGGGTCTTCGTCCCACAGCCCGCCATTTCCCCTTCCTGCAAGCAGCGCAACAGCTGATCGATCTGGAGTGGAATGCGCCGGAGGCCTATTTCAAAGGGGGTCGGGCCCTGTCCAGCATGTACCCCCTGGACCCGGCAATCAAGGATATGCTGGCGTGCCCTCAGGTGGACGCCTTAGCGCTGTGGTCAAGCGCACTACCATTCCAGTGGAGGGGGGGGGGGCGGCCCTCAAGGACGCTCATGACCAACGCCTGAACACCATCCTGAAACACACCTTTGAGGTAGCAGCTCTGTCTTTGCGAATCGCAACCTGCTGCACCTTGGTAATGTGTTCCTGTTTGTCACAGGTCAGGAACAATGCCCCAGCAGCTGACATGGAGTCAGCTCTCTCGTTTCTTACGGATGCCGCCTCCGACCTAGTCCGTACAACAGCCAAGGGGGTCTCATCCTCAGTAGCAGCCAGGAGGCAGCTCTGGATATGAAACTGGTCAGCCGACGCCTCTTCTAAGACACGTCTCACTAGAATGCCGTTCAAGGGGTCTCTTCTGTTTGGCCGCGACCTAGATAAACTGGCCAGCACATGGGGTGCCTCTCCAGTACCTCGACTGCCGGAAGACAGGTCCAAGAGGAAACAGCACACCTTTCCGAGGCCCTCCAGTGGTAGAAGCTCCCAACGCTTCACTCCCTATAGGAGTCGCTACCAGGCACCTCGTCCTCAGGCCAGGAACCAGTCCTTTCGGACCAAGCAGCGCAAGAGGGGAGCCGGCTCGGGTTCGGGTCCCGGCCGCACCCCCCAATGAGAATCAGCCGCTCCATCCGGGGGTCGAAGCCATAGGGGGGCAGGTTAACCCTCTTCTACCCCAGGTGGGTCGAGATTACGTCGGACCAGTGGGTCCTCACCATCATATGAGAGGGGTATTATCTGGACTTCCATCACATCCCTCCGGACAGGAGGGATGTGATGGAATCTCCGTGGAATCTCCGTGTCCAATCCACAAGAAATCAGCACTGGAAGCTACCCTGGCAAGGCTCCTGTCCTTGAAAGCCATAATCCCAGTACCTGCATGGGAAATTGATTCTGGGCACTATTCCATTTATTTCATGGTACCCAAGAAAGAGGGCACTTTCCGGCCCGTATTGGACCTCAAGTCAGTCAACCGATACTTAAGGGTCCCGAGGTTTCGCATGGTAACTCTGCGCTCAGTCAAGACCGCAGTACAGCCAGGGGAATTCCTCACGGCCTTAGACTTATCAGAAGCCTACCTGCATATCCCGATCCATCGGGATCATCAGCGCTACCTACGCTTCAAGGTTCTGGGACAACACTTCCAATTCCGGGCTTTGCCCTTCGGGTTAGCCACGGTGCCGCGGACCTTCACCAAGGTGATCGTAGCAGTAGCAGCGGCACTCAGACGGGAAGGAATCCTTTTCCATCCCTACCTAGACGATTGGCTGATCAGGGCGAAATCACGAGAGGAGAGCCATCGGGCAACCGACAGAGTGATCGCCCTTCTGGAAAGCCTGGGATGGGTAGTCAACCTAAGCAAGAGTTGCCTACAGCCTTCCCAATCACTGGAATACCTGGGAATCCAGTTCGACACCCAGGCAGACAAAGTCAGCCTCACTACCAAGAGGAGGTTAAAACTCCAGACGCTTCTACGGTCCCTGATGGGAGCCAGTCGGCCCATAGCTTGGGACTATCTGCAGGTTCTCGGTCTCATGGCATCCACCCTGGAAGTGGTACCCTGGGCAAGGGCCCATATGAGACCACTACAACGCTCCCTCCTCTCTCAATGGAGCCCTCGCTTCCGGAATTACTCTGTGCATCTACCTCTACCAGCCAGACTGCGGACCCAGCTACGGTGGTGGTTGCAGTCCGACCACACGAGCAGGGGGTTGAAGATGTCCTCCCCCACGTGGACTCTGCTCACCACGGATGCCAGCCTGAGCGGATGGGGAGCACACTGCGAAGAGCTTACCGCCCAAGGGCGGTGGAACAGAGAAGAGTTGGGGTGGAACATCAACCGTCTAGAGGCACGGGCAGTCCGATTCGCATGCCTGCGATTTGCCCACAGACTGAGGAACAGAGCAGTCAGAGTGATGTCCGACAACGCCACCACGGTGGCATACATCAATCGACAAGGCGGAACCAGAAGCCAACAGGTGTCCCTAGAGATAGCCCCGCTGATGGCTTGGGCAGAGGCGAATCTCCAGGACATCTCCGCCGTCCACATTGCCGGAAGAGACAACACCGCGGCCAACTTCCTCAGCAGGGAAAGCCTAAATCCGGGAAAGTGGCAGCTGTCCCCCACAGCCTTCCAGATGATCGTGGATCAGTGGGGGATTCCGGACATGGACCGGTTAGCGGACAGGTCCAATGCTCAAGTACTCAGATACTTCAGCCGCAAGCGAGATCCGTTCTCTCACGGGATCGACGCCCTGGTTCAGCCATGGCCTCCAGGGACTCTGCTATATGCCTTTCCTCCGTGGCCCCTGCTTGGGTGCCCTGCTTCACAAGATTCAGAGACACAGAGGCCTAGTTCTTCTAGTGGCACCAGACTGGCCCAGAAGACCTTGGTATGCGGACATGAGAAGACTACTGGCAGGGGAGCCCCTTCCCCTGCCTCCTCTCAGGGACCTGCTTCATCAAGGTCCCATCCTCCACAAGGATCCGGCTCAATTCTCTCTTACGGTCTGGCCATTGAGAGGGCTAGACTGAAGAAGAGAGGTTACTCGGAGCCGGTGATAGATACACTCCTCCGAGCTCGCAAGTTTTCCACATCCCTCACCTACATAAGGATCTGGAGAGTATTTGAAGCCTGGTGCGACACTCATGGCACCAATCCACATGCGACCACAATCCCTGTTGTTCTGGATTTCCTACAGGATGGGCTTCAGAAGGGTCTCTCCCTAAGCTCCATCAAGGTTCAGGTGGCCATGCACCCAGATGTTTCCCGCTTCCTGAAAGGAGTCGAGCACATTCGTCCGCCACTGAAGTGGCCAGTGCCCGTGTGGAACCTCAACATAGTTTTGGATTTCCTCGCAGGATCCACCTTCAGACCCCTTCGGGGCCTGTCTCTCCGTTCGCTAACTTTGAAGATGGTGTTCTTGCTGGCAGTGTGTTCCGCACGCCGCATCTCAGAGCTACAAGCGCTGTCCTGCCGTGATCCCTTTCTCAGAATCACTCCTGAGGCTATCCATCTTCGCACGGTTCCCTCCTTTTTACCTAAAGTGGTCTCACAATTTCACCTCAACCAAACCATATCTTTGCCAACCACGGCGGGCTTGAAGAAATCAGAAGAAGGGCGTTTGCTACGCCATCTCAACATCGGCAGATTGCTACCCAGATACCTGGAACAGACAGAAGCAGTAAGAAAGACGGACCATCTGTTCGTCCTTCACAGCGGGAAGAAGCAAGGGGAAGCAGCCTCTCGGCCTACCATAGCCCGTTGGATCAAAGAAGTTATCAGAGCGGCCTACGTAGAGGCCGGAAAGTCACCACCTTTACAGGTCAAGGCTCATTCTACCAGAGCACAAGCAGCATCTTGGGCAGAATCGAGGATGCTGTCGCCCGCAGAAATATGTAAGGCGGCGACATGGTCCTCCCTCCATATCTTTTCCAGATTTTACCGTCTGGATGTCCAGGCCAGGGAGGACACAGCATTTGCGAGGGCAGTCCTACGCGGTCCTCAGGCAGCCTCCCGCCCAGTCCGGGAGTAAAGCTTTTGTACATCCCACTTTTTCTGAGTCCATCTGGCTACACGCTAGGAAATGCTGAGATTACTTACCTGATAATCTCCTTTTCCTTAGTATAGACAGATGGACTCAGCATCCCGCCCGGCTGCTGGTGAACATGGGTTTCACCAATTCAAGGTAAGCCATGTCAGTTTCTTACATAAGAGCGTCCACTCTACCAGGTATCGACGCCTTCCGGTTGGAAACGCTGGCAGTCTCCAGCTACTATCAATCGGTCAGGGGAATCCTGTTTTCTAATTCGTTGATCGGTCAGTACGCATGTATCCATAACAGCTTTTGCAAGGAAGATTACTGAGTTGCTTCACTTCCTGTGGAGGTATATGTACCCGTGCTGACGTCAGATCCGTCTCCAACTGCTAGCACGAGCACACTATACCCACTTGTTCTGAGTCCATCTGTCTACACTAAGGAAAAGGAGATTATCAGGTAAGTAATCTCAGCATTGTTTCTTACATTTGGTACACGGAACATGTATTGTTATTTCCTTAACCATCATTTGTTCATTTTTTCTTCCTGCAATTAAAATGTAGCCTGTATGTGGACCATTCTATTTTCCAGTTGAAATAGTCTTTATTTTTGGCACATTATTGCTGCATAGTGGAACAGGAAGTTCAAGATATCTTAATTCCTGAGCTGATATCACTGTGCTTTGTTGTCTTTATCATCTACAGGAGATCCTCTGGCCACTCTTTGTCTGTGTGCACTCCAGTTTCACTCTTACCCTTTTTTTTCATTAATTGACTAAATATCACCACAAGTTATTCTAAAGCTGCTGTCACTACTGATTAACTAGTAAGAGTTACCATGAGAGTATTGTCTGGCTGTCTTTGAGTGCTGCTAACAGTAGCATGACTCCTAGGCTATGCTAAGAAGGGAGCTCTGGTAGCAGGGCTAATCTGCTAGACCATTTGGACTAGCCACGGGTAATTTACCATTCCAGCTTGGAGATTAATATGACTGTGTAGTAACTATGTTTTAAAGGCAAAGGGTGACAGGCAGAGCAGCTTTATAAAGTGCCTTGTAAAAGTCTTTTACATTTTTGTACATTTTTCACATTCTGCTGCAAATCAAAGCACATTAAAGTAGAAGTTTGTTTTCACTACACAGCATACTCTGCAGTTTCAATGTGAAAGAGCAATTAAATATTCCAAAAGTAATTGAGTGTAAAAAACAAACTAAAATCTTGATTGTATGTCTTCACACCCTTTGTCATAACAAACCCAGATTAGCTCTGATTCAGAAAAGTTGCCTTAAGGCCTGTAATAAGTTAAATAGAGCCCTCCTATGTCCAGTCACAGTATTAAACTGATTCCTATACTCTTGGATGAGGAATCAAGAAGGTTTTGTGGTCTGAGAAGATAAAAGTGGAGCTTTCTAGTCTCAATGCAAAGTGATATGTCTGGCATAAAGCACACAGTTCATCTCCCTGCTAATACCATCCCTACAGTAAAGCCTGCTACAGGGAGCCTTGTGACGATCAAGGCATAAATGGATGATAAAAACCACTTCCAGCCTGCCTTAGACCTGGGACGGGGGAAGATTCACCTTTCAGCAGGACAATTATCTAAGCACAAAGCAAAAGCAACAATGGAATAGCTTAGTAAGAAGGAAGTGAGTGGCCCAGTCAAAGCTCAGACCTGAATCCAGTATAAAATCTGTGGCAAGACTTAGAGACAACTCCTGCCAAGAAGACTGGACAAAAACTGCATCATTCCACCGTGCAAAGCTGGTAGCTACTTACCCTAAATGACTCCTGGTGGTTCTTGCTACTAAAGGAGCTTCTACCAAGTGTTGTCAAGGGATGGGAAGGTTGATGCCATCAATATTCATTTTGGAATATTTCTGTAATTGTTCTTTCATGATGAAAGTAAAAGGGTCTGTTGTGTAGATCAGTAAAACAAACTTCTACTTTTGATTTGTATTTTGCAGACAGCAGAATGTGAAAAATGTACAAGGGTGTGAAGGCTAGAGATGTGAATCGGAACTGAAATCCAAACCGATTCTGGTTCCGATTCACATCTCTAGTGAAGGCTTACAAGGCACGTCAGATGTGCCTCCAACGTCTCACATTTACAAAGTCACCAACCTGCCTCCTTTTGGTTCAGATAATCTTGAAAATGCAGGAATTGCACGCCTTCCCAGACATTTACTTCATTCAGAATTTGGTTTGCATTTATTCTTTGAGCATGCTTTGGAAAGCAGCCTGTTTTTCAGAGGGCTGACAAGATTCTTTTTTTACACAAGAAGATGGTAATCCGTTTGGTTGGTTGCTTTAATTCTCTTACAGACAAACATACAATTAATCCAGAGGGGTGAGAATGTACACAGTCCCTAAATAGGCACATTTAAAAATGTACAGTCCCACTTCTCAGACCAAAAGGTATCACTGTAAAGCAATGCTTTGCTTTTTCTTCCTCCTCTCCAGGGTCAGTGGTACGCCCATGAAGAGGCCTGCTTTGCATAGTAGTATCCACCTGGCCAAAAAGTTGAATCCTGAATGCATTATTTTCTGCATTTTTACTGGAACGTGTAACAGTTCTTTTTACCTCTTGCTTATTTCCTGCAGGTAACTAGGATTTCTACCTCAACCCAATGGGACCTATGCAAGGACAATGTGGACCAAGTTTACTCAGCTTCCACTGAAAGGTGCTTGACTGGCCTGCAAGGGTTTTTTCCCTTTATATTACTACTGGACAGAAGTAAAAAAAAAAGTTACAGATCTATACAAGAGAAAAGAATATTCTACTGTGAATCGGAGTTCGAAAAATACTGCAAAAGGAAATGTAAAAAGTGGAAAAAAAATCCTCGGCTCCAGTTTCTATTGTTAATAGTTTAGATATTGTATTTATCTGGATTTTTTTTTAAAAGGAAAAGACAAATGTGACTTGCATTATTCCATCTTAAGTCATAAATGACAATAATAAAACTGAGCAGGACTGGCACTGTGTTGCTAACCTAACTTAATTTCGCCAAGCAGTTTAAGTCCAGTCCTAGCGTTTTCTGAACTTAGGGTTATCAGGTGACTTCATGCCACTGAGTCAGTCCTGGTTGTACGCTGTGGCACACATGGAGAAGGGAATTCCTGCTTTTCTTTGGGAAGTCAGAATGACATCTCCATGCAGTGGGCGAAAATCTGGGCTGGATCGGCCTGCCCTTGGTGATCCAAAGTCACCTGATAATCCTACCTGAACCTCAGGATGAGACTTAGAAAACCCAGGACTTGGACAAGCATCCCTGGGTGATGCAAGGTGATATTATGGACTTTGCTTGGCGCACCAGCAGAGATGATCTTTAAAAGCTTGTTTTTTGGTGCTACTAGCCATCAGAACCGTGCCTCTGAATATTGGTGCTGAATTCTGGGAGGGCTGACCAATACCAGAACAGTTCTCAGAAAGAAAAGAAAAGATCTATATGCATATATGTATATATTTTGCTAATTTTATTTTTTATTTATTTAAGTTCACTTTTCTCATATACCAAAGTTTGTTCATTTGCAACAAATCAAGGACAAAAGAGATTTGTTGGGCTTTTTTTCCCCCCTTTGTTCTGGAGCTCTGCAAAGCTCGGGTGTCAGACTTTGTTAAAAAAGTAATTTCAAGGATGAGCTCACGGCAGCTAGCCGTTGTGTGATGGATGTGCCTTGGCACAAACTCCGCTCCCTTGGACCATAGGAAGAGTTCAATTAGGTTCATGCAAACACTTTTTGTAGATGATCTGCTGGCTTCCATGAGTGGACGTGCACAGAGTATCCTGTGGAATGTGGCCTTTGATTTTGGTTAGAGAATAGTCATGAAAGATGTTTTACTAATGGTTTCCATCAGGCATGCTCAGGCACCGCTGCCAACAGTGAGAGATTTAGGAGAGAGGATGATGAATGGTCTTATGATCAGTCTTTCATTGAATTGCGGTCTTGTAAGGAAAATTCTTTGCGTTGGGAAATTAGAAAAAAAATAAGTAGAAGTTGGTAAGTGCAGTAAGAGATGGTTGATGAGGTGACCTCCAAAATCCTGAAAACCTAAGGTCTTGCCTAAGCTATAACTCCAGCCAAAACCAGAAATGTAATTTCCACTCATTGTGCCCAGCTGGAGTCCCGACTGAGACTTTGTCCTAAATGTGTAAGTATATATATGCCTCCAAGTGAGAGAAGAGTCATTCCATGTTTAGCTAACTCATGCAATGTGTAGGAGTGGCTGTGGAGTCCTGCAGAGGGAAGCCAGGGAAGTGGTGACCAAAGGATCCAGTGGTCAACAGGTTGCAGTGCATCTTACAACTTTTGGAACAGAAAAAAAATTCTTAAGCAAATGAAAATTTGTGCAAAACGTACAGAACTGATTTCTTCCTGTGATGCTTACGTTTTACAACTTTCAAGCAAAAGTCTGTCGGCACTTTCTGCAGAAATTGTGCTTGTGGAATTTTTTTTCCCCTTCCAGAAGCTGCAAGAATTTAAAGCAGTATCTTCATACTTAATTTGTTGCTTTTTTTATCCTCTGATCTTTAAATTTGGCCCTGTATATATGATCCCTACACCTCTGTTGGAAGCTTTGTATTTTTGGGGGGTTTTTTTGTCTGACCTAACATACATTCTTTACAGCAGAGGCCAAGGATCCAGATGTTTATCCCTAGCAGCCTGAGACTGCAGCAGCTCAGAGATCAGCATTGCTTCCAGGTGTAACTGTCTTGGTAACTCAGACATTGCATACTTTGGTTAAAAATAAAATGTAAATCTCGTCCTGCATAGATGAAGCAGAATAATGTCCCTATAGGACAGAAGCTTCATCAGATCTTCAGATTACTTTAGTATTATTCTTAGGAATAATACTTTTATTTTTCCAGAATTCCACTTTGAGTGTTTGGGTTTTTTTGTTTGCAGGGTATGTCTAGACTTGTTTCCCTTCTGACCAAATTGAGGGTGAAGCTTTCTCTAAAGAGCTGAATATATTTAATTTGCACATGTTCTCCCTTAGTCATGGTGGGAAATTTTTTCCCCGAATAGTCCATGCCATGTCTATGGTGACCAGATCTTTATAAAGAGCAAACTAGAACGCAAGAGGAGATGAATTCCTGGAGCCAGTAGTGGTTCTAGAATTGCTGTGAATCTCAAGCCGTAGACTGTTCTTCATATCACTGCTTGCTTCTGGCAATATTGTTTGACACCTGAAGAGTTTTGCAGAATTGAAGTGTTGGTCAGTCCCTTCTTTATTGTTCAGGCGACGTTTAAGGAATGGGAGCTGCCCGAGTTGGGACAGGAGAAGTCTATCTCTGCTTTTTGTTGCTTCAGTTTGAAAAGCAAGCTCTACCCACTGTGTGCTGTACAGTGTTTCACAAATCCACACGACACACAGCACTTCCCACCGTGCACACAAAGAAAATAGATTGCTTGCAGGATGTTATTTTTTTTAAATCCTTGAAACAAGCTCCCTACACTTTCCTCGGCAAACCTAGACAGCCATGTTGGCAAGGGTTGTAAGTTGGATCTCTCATACGGTTCTGACTGGTCCATGTCAAAAGCAGTATACAGAGGTAACCTCATTGCATTGGCTTAGATACCAGTGACCTTCATGTGTAGTGCGTGCTTGGTAAAGCAGAACACGCTCTGCATGCAGTTGGAATCAAAGTAGAGACCTACTCAGCCTACCCTAGTCATTGATGTGCTGGAGGTGGTACCTGAGGATCCCCTTCTTAAATTATTGTATTAAAACAGTGTCAGTGAATGGGGAAAAGCTGGTGAAAGCCCGCTGATTAAAAATAAAAAAAAATGTGGACTACATCACGATTTCTTGATGACGTGGGAGCATCTGAGCCTGTTTGATACTTTTCTGAACATGGCTGCTCCCAAAGTTGTGAGCATATTGGGGTTAGGGGGAGAAAAAGAGGGCAATTATAGGAGAGGAGTTCAAAAAATGCCAAACAAATATTGAGTTTATACAAAGTGATGCTTCTGTTCAGTCCAACACATTTGGAACATTGTCCAGTGCACGTGGAGTGGAGCTTGCTTTCTGGATGTGATGTCTTGTTTATAAACTGTTTTCATACTTGATTCAAAGAGGAAAAGAAATGGCTTAACTTAGTCTTTGTAAATTTGATTGACTTTCAAGTACCTTTTATGTATTTTATTTTGCGGGAGGGGCGATATGTTTAATTTTTTTTTTTGGCTTTTGATACAATTTAAAAGGTGGTTCACAAAAACACAAAAAAAGGCCCTTTAACAAGATTTTGCTATAGTCTTCTAAAAAACAAATTATATTTAGACTTTGGTGGCACGCTGTGTACAGGTGTGTGGCACACGCACTATTTTATAAATCCCGACGGAAATCATTTATAGAGTTCTTATGCTATCTTTCATGAAATATTTTGTGCACAGTGGGGGGAAAAAGACATTACAAAGCAAAAGGTTTCAATAAATACTGTATGGCTTAAATTCATTTTTTAAGCTACCAAGTGATTTAAAACTTTTTAATGTAATTATATTTTGGTTTTTTTTTCCTAGAGGAAAACCTAATTTATGATCACATATATTTTAAGGAAGTGGCAAGTGAAAATGTTTTGATAATATAAAAGATCTGTGAAATGCTTGGACTTGTCTCGTTTTTCTTGTTTTGATCACATCTTGTAGCATGTGGTTTCGGATGTGTAGATCATACGTGCCCAGCCTTGTACAGGAAAATGTGTGTATATGCAGTATGCACACCCAAAAACAGCAGCCAGGTTAGGGCAGGAAAGTGTGAACCATCTGCAGTTCTAAAAGTGACCAATTCTGGGAGTCTTAGGTCAGACACACTGACCGAGTGCATTATTGCCTATTGAAGGTCACATGGAACCCAAGGGCCATATTTTCAGATTTCAATCCTGAAATATCCAGTTCATATATCATTTGATACACCTGCCAATACATCACCTACTTTTATCAAGCCCTTCCCCTCTTATACTAACAGCTGCTACTGATCCTCGGTTCTGCGTTCCATTAAATTGCTTTTCCTTTATTTTCTACATCCTTTGAATATTTTTGGTCTTCTGGTTTTCAAAACCTGAAATAGTACACTTTATAAATTACAGTTTTCGTTTACAAGTAACAACTTCTTACAGACTCTTAAAGAAAATCTAGATTTCTTTACATTGGCCAGTGGGAGATGTAGATTGTGGAGCAGAATGGAGCAGTGTAATGATATTCCATTCCATTTGGCTTTTTCATGTCAGACCTACAGACAGATCTTACAAATCAAAGCAAATTTAAACTCAAACTTTTAACATGTATTGAAAATATGATTTTGCAGGCTTTTTAGCTTAGAGAGAAAACTAAAACAGAGATGAGAATAGGGAAGGCTACAAGTAGCTAGTGTAAATAGAAAATAAAAAGTGCTTAAACTCAAAAGGGAAAGAGAATGCAAGCCCTATCAGAAGGAAACATACACAAGGCTATATGATATGTGGAATTGTGTTGAAATGTCTCTTTTTACAAATGATGCAGGTTGCTAGCCCTTTAGAAATTACAAGTGGACAGCTTTCCAGTAATTTACAATTTCAACTAAATTATCCACAACTGGTCTTCATTATTTTTGTACTGCTTCAGAAATGAGTTATTGACAGGTAAATAGATTTGATACCCCCATTCCTTTTCTTCCATTCTGTCTTCGCTCTCTATCCATTCATTAAGAGCGGAAGTGCTCCTTTAAATAGCATCGTTTGACAGCCCTTTATAAGTTATTACTGGGCAGCAATCAGTTATTCAGTAATAAGCTTAATTTCTACTAGAGATTTTTTTTATTTTAAATTGATAATATAACATTCAAATAATACAATATTAGCGAAGATAGGAAGAAAAGTAAGGTAGGAAATAGGCAGACCTGTATCAGAGAACTGTGCTGTATAAAACATACACAAAAGGGGGTTCAAATTGGTGACCTTGCTCTCATCATGGGCCTGAGGAATTAGGGCCTAAGCATACAAGAAATATATAAACTTCACAGTTCTCCACTTACATCATGGGAGAAATAGATTTTTAAGAAAGCTAGTGTATGATAGCTCTGTGGAGCCTAGTTGATCTAACTGCTGTGTCCAGCCCAATTTCAGCTGTCATGAACCAGCTTACTTTGGGACTGATGGAACAGAGGTAACTGGCACATGATCCTAGAAGCCAGGGTTCACCACAGCAGTAATAGTGTGCAAGACTCTGTTCTTAGTTGCTATGCATTAACTTTCTTACAAATCCAAAGTTAGATGACATTGTAGCCCTTTGCTTTAGATTAACTTTAGCATTGTTTATCCTGGTTCCCACCTTTGGGAATGGAGAATTGTCATTGCAGTCATCACACTATTTGCCTTGTCCTATTTCCCATCCCTGTAAAGATCAAACTTTCTATCTGACATAACTGCACAGCATTATCCCAGAGAGCCAAGGTTGTTCCTGAAACCATTGTTAAGAACATAAGAAGTTTCATACTGGGTCAGACCAAGGGTCCATCGCGCCCAGCATCCTGTCTGACAGTGGCCATTCTGGATCCCTAGGTAGTACCTGGCAGATCGCAAAAAATAGATCTATTTCTTGTCCTACTCTGAGGGATAAACGGTGGCTTTCCCCAAGTCTACTTGACTAATTAGTTATGGACACTTCCAGGAATTGGGACAAACTCCTCAGCTATGCTAGATGCCTTGACCATATCCTCGGGCAAAACATTCCACAGCTTAATTGTGCATTGAGTGAAATGTACTTTTTACAATTTGTTTTATATCTACCACCCATTACTTTCATGGAGTATCCCTCTAGTCCTTGTACTATCTGAAAGAGTAAATAACTGTTCCCTATTTATCTCTTCCACCCCACTCATGATTTTATAAACTTCTATCATCCACAGCACTATTCAACAGTATGTTTACTAGATGTAAGGTTACTGCCACTTGCTCCCTGTTACCATCTCACTCCAGTAGTACTATATAACAATGCAACTTATCTTGCAGAGGATCTCAAGAGTTAAATGCATATTTCTTTATTACCGAAAACAAAATCTTTATGCTAATGAGCAAGTAAGAGATTCATACTTTAGCCTGGTGGGTCATGTCTTTCCCCTCATCTGCTGACTTTCAAAATAAAAATGGCTGTGGATGTGATGCATTGTTAATATTTATGGTGATAAATCTGACCTATGCCTGGGTGACTTGATCTGTTCTTTAGAGGTTTAGTTGCAGGAGTTGTTGTTCAGTTATTGAAAAGCGTTGTGCTAAGGATTTTAGTCTGTTGTGAATGCTAACTGTGAATGCATCTCCCTTAGTTCATTGTATCTTGTCTGCATGAAAAGAGGGTGAACAGATGGCTTCAGGTCATCTCTGGCAGGCTAGGCCACCCTGTTTTTTTTCCCCTGTTGCATCTATGGACTTGTAGATTATGCTTTTTTAAGATAAATTGGACATATAAGTCCACAAATGCAAAAGGACAGAATCAATACTTGACTTTTTTAAAATTCATGGTGACCTGGAAGCATTCAGTAAAAGGTAGCAATTAGCAAAGTGCATTCAGGATGGCGTAGCTGAACCTGACTGGTCCAGTGTTTCCATGTAGCTTAACACAGTGTGCTGCCTACAGTCATTCCTGTGATTATTGCGTCTGATCTTTAAAACAGTCATTCCTGTGATTATTGCGTCTGATACTTTAAAATAGTGCACACAGCTGCTGAAGAAGACCTAAACAAAGCACTATGAGGGCCATATTGAAAAGCCATTTAGACGGATAACATAATAGTTACTGAATATGGACCTCTAGATGACTATGTGGCAAAACCTTGCTTTTTTTTTTTTTTAAGGGGGAGGGTGATGTATACCTGAGGACCAGGCTGCCTACCCCAGCAGCCTTATTGCCAAATAAAGAATGGGGAAAACTGAAATTTCGTGTGCCCTGGGAATTCACTGCACTGTCTCACTTAAATGGGGAAGAATGGATGGTGCCTCTTTGATGAAAGCTAAATTGCAGTGGAGATGAGGAAGACAAGTACTATGTGGGTAAATAAAAAGAAAAGGACCTCCAGTGAGATGTAAATATAAAGATGTGTACAGAAAAAAAGACTACTGCCTGTGCTTAGAATGGTATTGGAGTTGCGCAGGAAGATTTTTATTGGGGGTCTTCGGACCTTACAGGTATTGGTTAGCAATGATGATGCCAATTTAGTTTAGGGCCTTGCCTTGAGAGCTCACACTCCCATTTTTTTCTGCTTGGCAATATCCTCCTGTTCTTTGTGCTTTCAGTTCAACTGGGACCAGTCTCATCTAGTCTTATGCTGCCATGAATCTCTTATTTCTCCCTGGACAAGCAGGATGGTAGTCCTCACATGTGGGTGACATCATCAGACAAAGCTCTGGTATGGAAAACTTCTGTCAGAGTTTCTAGAACTTTGACTGGGACACTGAGCATGCCCAGCATGCCATAATCCCTGCAGCCACAGGGGTCTCCCTTCAGTCTCTTTTTTTCCGTGCTGCAGTTGCCTCTTGGTTTAGGAACTCTGTGAGATTCTCTCCTTTTTTCCTCTCAGAAAACTTTGAAGTTTACTTCTTAGAAATTGCCTATCAGAGGTCTCCCATTGCGCCCCGTATACCTTGGTCGCTCGGTGAGTACACTCTCGTGTCTCGGGCCGGTTCCCACAGGCCACAGACCGTTTTCGCGCCCTTTCCACCAAAATGGTGACCGGTTTTCGAAAATGCCCTTCACGGACTCCCACACTGCATGAGTGCTATGCCTGGGCTCGTCTCACGACGTCTGTCGATGTCCTGAATGTGCCCAAATGACTCCCAAGGGCAGAAGAGCCCGTCTGGATAAAATGGAGACTCTTTTCCAAATCTGCTCCATTAACTTCTGCCCAGTCATCACCGGCGTCAAAAACCAACAAACCTCGCCAGGAACAACCTGGAGCCAGTGACCGTCACCGACACCATCCAGGACATCTATTGCATCATCCTCTGTTTCAGGGAAAGACCGCACCGAGCACCAGATAAAGCACCGGCATTGACCTGATCCCATGCCCGGTGCCAGCACTGACGTCGCATCGGCAGCGAAGGCCACCGAGCCACCATCAAAGAGGGCCCGGTCAGAAAAGCCTCCATCCTCCTCTGCACCCAATGCCCTGAGGCGTTCCCCACCAGTGCCGGGTACTGAGCCTTCACAAATTATTATGGAGAGACCAGTAATGCCTAGCCTGCCTCCCCCTGTAGCTGCTCTGTCTACACCAGCTTTCAGGGAGGAATTGAATGTCCTCATTCACCAGGCAGTGCTCGATGCCGTCCAAAACCTCCAGCCTCCACCGATGCTGGCACCCCATACTGGCACCATCTACTGAACCATCGATGTTTGCACTGCTATTACATCGACTCGATGCCCTCATCTGTGCTTTTCCGACTCAGCTTGTTCCATCGGTGCCGAGTCGACCATCAAGACCTCCGCAGTTCCTGATACCCATCCCGGGATCCTCTGAAGATGACAACACCACAGCTGGAACCGCTTCCAGGACCATCGGGACTCTCTGGACCTAAATATCCATCTATTCCCTCAATGCCATCGATGCCTCCAAAACCTCCATCGATGCCAGTACAACCGCCATCGAAGCCACCAACATTTTTGTCGATGCCTATTCACCCTCCTTCCGGATCTCGACAGAACACTCCTTATGATCCATGGGAAGACATGGGCACCAATTCCTCTACATCAGAAGACTTACTTTCTGAACCTTCTCCTCCAGAGGAAAGATGGCAGTCTCCTCCTGAGGACCTCTCTTATGCCAATTTCATTAAAGAAATGTCAGAGACCATCCCTTTCAACTTGATAACAGAGGAGGACACGTGTCACAAGACATTGGAGGTTCTATAATTTGACGCACATAAGGGAATCATGGCCATTCCTGTACATGAAGTCTTGTTGGACCTTCAGCACAGTCTATGGGGGCATTCCTGGCACTGTTCCACCTGTCAACAGGAAAACAGATGCCACATATCTCGTCCAACATGCTCCAGGCTTCCAAAAACCACAACTGCCTCATCATTCAGTTGAGTTTGAATCAGTACAGAAAAAGGCAAAGCGATTGCAGCCTCATTCCTCAGCCCCTCCAGGAAAAGAGCAAAAATTCTTAGATGGTCTAGGTAGGAAGATATTCCAAAGCTCCATGTTGGTGTCTTGTATTGCCACTTACCAGCTCTACATGACCTAATACCAGAGAAACCTGTGGAAGCAGGTTCAGGATCTTGCAGACTCATAGACTCTCTTGATATTGTTGAGGCAAACTGCTATTCTCCACAAGGGCCTTGAGGCAGGAAAGCATGAAGTTCGGGCAGCATATGATTCCCTTTGAGACTGCTTCCTGCTTATCAGCAACGGGAATCAGTGCCAGACGATGGGCTTGGCTGAAGGCTTCTGATTTATGACCTGAGGTCCAGGACAAGCTCGCTGACCTCCCATGCACTGGAGATAATCTCTTCGGGGATAAAATTCAAGATGCAGTGACTCAGCTAAAAGACCACCACGAGACACTGCACCAATTATCTACAGTAACCACTGATGCTCCCTCCTCGTTTCACAGAAGCATGAGAAGGGACCCTAAGAAACTGTTCTACCGATCTCGCAAGTACTTCCCTCGTGCATCTAGAGCGAAGACTACTAAAGCCCCTCACAGAGGATATTCACGCCAGCCCAAAGCACCCAGAGCTCAATCAGCCCCACAGTGTGGTCCAGCATCTGGATTTTGGTATGTTTCCAGAGAACAGTTGCCAATCTTCAATAAATCCAAATCCAGAGATACCTGTCGGAGGCCGATTGCTCCACTTCCAACATCAGTGGTGCCTCATAACAACAGACCAATGGATAATTTCAATCATAACCAAGGGATACCATCTAAACTTCCTCTTGATACCCCCAGATTCTCCACCAAATCTACTGTGGGCCCGGAAAGACCACAAACTGATGCTGGAGTCAGAACTCTCTATCCTTCTCCAAGCCAGGGCTGTAGAACCCATTCCCTCGACACAAACCAGCAGAGGATTCTACTCCCGCTATTTTCTAATTCAAAAAAATCAGGAGGTCTCCGCCCCTTCTTAGACCTTCGCAATCTCAACAGATTTCTCAAAAAAGAAAAGTTCAGAATGGTGTCTCTTGGAACCTTCCCCTTCTACAACAAGGAAATTGGCTCTGTTCTCTGGATCTTCAGGACACGTACACAAACCCCCATCATCGCAAATTCTTGCACTTCATAGTGGGTCACAGACATTTTCAATACCAAGTTCTACCATTCGGCCTTGCCTCAGCACCTCGGGTTTTTACTAAATGTTTAGCAGCAGCAGATGCCCACCTCCGCAAAAACACCATTCACGTATTCCCTTACCTCGACGACTGGTTAATCCAAACAAGGAGCTCTCTAAGTGCTCGACCTCACCATAACTCTGCCACGCTCCTTGGGATTTCTCATTAATTACCAAAAATCCCACCTGACTCCATCTCACCTCCTTACTTTCATCGGAGCAGATTTGGACACCACAGTTGCAAAGGCTTTCTTACCCAATGACCACGCAGACACACGCTCCAATCTAGCTACGTCTCTGCGCATAAAGAGAACAGCCTCAGCCCTTCAATTCCTAACATTGCTGGGCCACATGGCTTCCACGGTCCACGTAACTACTATGGCCAGGCTGGCCATGAGAATAACTCAATGGACTTTGAAATCTCAGTGGCTCCAAGCCACTCAAGCTCTTTCATCCCAGTTTCATGTAACCCACCAGCTACGTTTATCACTTCTGGTGGACAAACAAAGTCAACTTGCTAACAGGTCTGCCCTTCCAGCAATCAGTTCCGCAAGTAACTTTAACCACAGACGCGTCCAACCTGGGTTGGGGAGCCCATGTGAACAATCTTCAGACTAAAGTGACTTGGACACAACTCGAAGCAAAGTATCAAATCAACTTCCTAGAACTTCGAGCCATGCAATATGCTCTCTATGCATTCAAGGACTGCCTCTCACACAAGACTGTTCTCATACAGACAGACAACATTGTCGCAATGTGGTACTTGAACAAACAAGGTGGCACAGGTTCTTATCTCCTCTGCCAAGAAGCCGCGCAGATCTGGTCCTGGGCCCTTGCACACTCCATGCATCTCTGGGCCACTTATCTGGCAGGCATACAAAATGTCGTAGCAGATCGCCTCAGTCGACAGTTCCAAACCCACGAGTGGTCACTAGATCCTGTCATAGCGACCAGAATCTTCCAACGCTGGGGTCAACCAGCCATTGACCTCTTTGCATCCGAACTGAATCACAAAGTGGACAGATTCTGCTGCCTCCACAAACAGAAAAACACGTTCGCCATGGATGCCTTCGCTCGCCCCTGGAACAAAGGCCTCCTATACGCGTATCCCCAGATACCGCTGATAGCCAAAACAGGAAAAAGGGTTAATGATACTCATAGCCCCGTACTGGCCTTGACAAGTATAGCTTCCCATACTTCTCGACCTCTCGATCAAAGAGCCCATTTGTCTGGGAACAGCGCCCACTCTCATAACTCAGAACCAAGGCCTGTTATGCCATCCCAACCTTCAAACCCTATCCCTCACAGCTTGGATGTTGAAAGCTTGATCCTGCGACCACTCAACTGATGTTTCTCAAGTGCTTGTAGCTTCACGAAAGCCTTCCACACAAAAATCCTACCGTTCTAAGTGGAATAGATTTACCATATGGTGCACGTAAAAACGTATAGACCCTTTTTCCTGCCCCACTCCATCTCTATTAGACTATCTCTGGCATCTTTCAGACTCTTATCCAGACTTCCTCGGTAAGGGGTACACCTTAGTGCCATCTCAGCGTACCACAAGGGAGTAGGGGATGCCCCGGTAACAGCACGCAACCCTTTGTGAGTAGGTTCATGAAGGACCTACTACAGCTTAAGCCCCCTCTACGGCCTCCAGTCACTGAATGGGACCTAAATGTTGTACTTACAAGGCTCATGCCCTCCCCGTTTGAGCCTTTGCACTCTTGCGATGTTAAGTTTCTTACATGGAAAGTTTTCTTCCTAGTAACCATTACATCTGCTCGAAGGGTTAGTGAGTTACAAGCACTTAAGAATATAAGAACATGCCATACTGGGTCAGACCAAGGTCCATCAAGCCCAGTGTCCTGTTTCAACAGTGGCCAATCCAGGCCATAATAACCTGGCAAGTACCTAAAAACTAATTCTATTCCATGTTACTGTTGCTAGTAATAGCAGTGGCTATTTTCTAAGTCAACTTAATTAATAGCAGGTAATGGGCTTCTCCAAGAACTTATCCAATCCTTTTTTAAACACAGCTACACTAACTGCTCTAACCACATCCTCTGGCAACAAATTCCAGTGTTTAATTGTGCACTGAATGAAAAAGAACTTTCTCCGATTAGTTTTAAATGTGCCACATGCTAACTTCATGGAGTGCCCCTAGTCTTTCTATTATCTGAAAGAGTAAATAACCAATTCACATCTACCTGTTCTAGACCTCTCGTGATTTTAAACACCTCTATCATATCCCCCGTCAGCCGTCTCTTCTCCAAGCTGAACAGCCCTAACCTCTTTAGTCTTTCCTCATAGGGGAGCTGTTCCATTCCCCTTATCATTTTGGTCGCCCTTCTCTGTACCTTCTCCATCGCATCTATATCTTTTTTGAGATGCGGCGACCAGAATTGTACACAATATTCAAGGTGCGGTCTCACCAGGGAGCGATGCAGAGGCATTATTACATTTTCCGTTTTATTCACCATTCCGTTTCTAATAATTCCCAACATTGTTTCCTTTTTTGATTGCCGCAGCACACTGAACCAATGATTTCAATGTGTTATCCTCTATGACGCCTAGATCTCTTTCTTGGGTGGTAGCTCCTAATATGGAACCTAACATTGTGTAACTATAGCATGGGTTATTTTTCCCTATATGCATCACCTTGCACTTATCCACATTAAATTTCATCTGCCATTTTGATGCCTAATTTTCCAGTCTCACAAGGTCTTCCTGCAATGTATCACAATCTGCTTGTGAATTAACTACTCTGAACAATTTTGTATCATCTGCAAATTTGATTACCTCACTCATCGTATTTCTTTCCAGATCATTTATAAATATATTGAAAAGTAAGGTCCACTGCCCACTCCCTTCCACTGAGAAAATTGTCCATTTAATCCTACTCTGTTTCCTGTCTTTTAGCCAGTTTGTAATCCACAAAAGGACATAGCAACCTATCCCATGACTTTTTACTTTTCATAGAAGCCTCTCTGGAGGAAGTTTGTCAAACGCCTTCTGAAAATCCAAGTACACTATATCTACCGGTTCACCTTTATCCACATGTTTATTAACCCCTTCAAAAAAGTGAAGCATACTTGTGAGGCAGGTCTTGCCTTGGGTAAAGCCATGCTGACTTTGTTCCATTAAACCATGTCTTTCTATTTGTTCTGTGATTTTGATATTTAGAACACTTTCCACTATTTTTCCTGGCACTGAAGTCAGGCTATAACTGGTCTGTAGTTTCCCGGATCGCCCCTGGAGCCCTTTTTAAATATTTGGGTTACATTAGCTATTCTCCAGTCTTCAAGTACAATGGATGATTTTAATGATAGGTTACAAATTGTCACATACTCACCCTATACAAGATTCCTACATGACTGGGTGGACCTGCGTACTCACTCAAACTTCCTTCCCAAGGTGGTTACTGACTTTCACTTGAATCAGTCTATAGTCTTGCCCATCTTTTTCCCAAGGCCTCACTCTCACCAAGGCGAGAGAGTTTTACACACCTTGGACTGTAAACGCGCACTTGCATTCAACCTAGACCGCACTGCGATCCATAGGAAATCTACCCAACTCTTCGTTTCCTTTGACAAGAACAAACCGGGAGTTGCAGTGGGAAAACAAACTCTCTCCAACTGGCTAGCAGACTATATCTAATTCTGCTATGAGAAAGCAGGCCTTCCTCTCCAGGGACAACTGAAGGTGCATTCAGTAAGAGCAATGGCAACGTCAGTAGCACGCTATCATTCAGTACCGATTGCTGAAAGCTGCAACAAGGAGCTCACTCCACACATTTGCAGCACGTTACTGCCTAGATAAGGAAGGATGTCAAGACTCTGCCTTTGGCCAATCTGTCTTGAACTTATTTCCATTATAATCCCAACTCCTTCCAAATCCAACTACTGTGGTTTTCAGGCTGCCTCATTCTCCCAACAGTACACCAGTTGTTGTGCCTGTTGCACAAGTTGTATGCTGTTGGTCCAAACAAATATGAGTCAGCCTGTAGCTTGCTAATCACCCACATGTGAGGACTACCATCCTGCTTGTCCTGGGAGAAAGCAGAGTTGCTTATCTGTAACAGGTGTTATCCCAGGGCAGCAGGATGTAGTCCTCACGAAACCCACCTGCTACCCTGTGAGGTTGGGTCCGAAATGTTTTATTTTATTTTTCCCTCGCATCTTTTGCTCCAAACGAGACTAAAGGGAGACCCCTGTAGCTGCAGGGATTATGGCAGGCTGGGCATGCTCAGTGTGCCAGTCAAAAATTCTAGAAACTTTGATAGAAGTTTTCCATACCAGAGCTCCGTCTGATGACGTCACCCACATGTGAGGACTACATCCTGCTGTCCTGGGAGAACACCTGCTACAGGTAAGCAACTCTGCTTTACTACTTCCTGAGGTTCCCTCCCCCATAACCTGCTCCCCATCAACAATTGCAGCAACTGCCTAGGGCCAGAGATGGTGGCTCCTCCTGGAGCCCCAGCATGTTGCATGCCAAGTCAGGACATGAAACATCACCGGTGAAGTGACTGGGATCCCTTACCTTCACCTAAATGGCTGCTAATGCCTCCGGTCAGCCCAAGGAGGAGCATGGAACCCAGACCTTCCACATGGCAGCATGCCTGACAATCTAGATTCATTCTTTTAAATGATCATTGATCATCACATTAAAGATTAAGTCCACTAGTGGTGGGCAATAATGAGCCTTTAGAAGGTGGTTGAAATGTTTATATTCTTTGCATAGAATTTTTTTATGCCTGGGTTACACTTGAGCTTGCTCCCAAGGTTAGCATTAGGCTTAGCACTGTGTGCTGTAGAGTGTAGATGTGGATAGGGTATTGGTTAGTGAGGGCTGTGACTAGCATTGTACTAGTAAGGATTCTCTGGGATGTGAATCCTAGCTATCAGCAGCATAATATAGTTTAGATATGATACATGCCAGTCGTTGAGTGCCCTAAGTGGTTTTCTAAATATTAAATTATGTAAATTAATCATAGTGATTATATGCAAATAGATGTTATGAATATTCCTTGTGCCTATCTTGAAAACTGGGCTTGGTTGTACCATTTGAGGCCCAGCATTCATAATTCTTGAAATATATTTTTAAGAACTGAAGAAGCTAGCAATTTGTCTGGTTCTTGTTGTGTTCCTCATTGGTTTTCCTGATGTGCTTCTTCTTACTGTGCATTTTCCTGCATTCTTGAAATGGAAAGGGTGCACCCTTGTAAGTAAGAAGCTGCCCCCATTTTCAAAATCTCACTGAGCCCCACTATTGAGCACTCCCTGAATGGGACTTCTCTAAGTTCTCAGCAAACCAGCACCCTTAATGTATTGTATAGAAGCCAGAATGCTAGTCTCTGGTTTGCTTGTTCCATTTTAATACTACTTCATATCTTCAGTGATGACTCTTCTGTTCTGTATTAAGAACTTTGTGAATCCCAAGGCTGCAGCAAGGTACTTGTATTTTTCTTAGTAGGGTACCAATACCATGGTACTGCTAAACATTAACAGTAATAACTTCTTCTGAACATCATCTGTCTGTGAAAGTGGAATTTGACTGTCAAGAAGGCCAGTGTGTTTTCAGTTCCATTGTGAATTGAAGCCTTCAGAATTAGCGCTGCTGCTTACAAATTTCAAACTTGTACTAACTTCTCCCCTTTTGTGCCCATTTCCAGCCTAGAAGTAATTTAAATCAGCTGGAATAGAGTAGCAGTACTTTCAAAAAGTTTATATAATTCTGTTCTTGGTTAAAGGGCTCCAGGCCATCCCCACCACTTGCAGATTTGAATATGGTGCTGATTTTGGTTGGCGCCCTTTGCTGACATCACGCAGAGCCATGTGAAATATGAATTGAGCATGAACAGCTGAAGCATGGAAGGAGATTTTTTGAAATGGAGAGCAGTCATAATATGCCTGAGGAATTTAACTGCATTCTTCAATGAGAGTATTCATGGCAGCAATATATCCAGCAAATGTCCTTAAAAAAAAAAAAAAAGCCCCAAGTCACTCCAAAAAACATGAATTCGTTAAATGAAACACTACAGTGCTCATTCATAAAGACCAACTTTTTGACTGGCAATGTTGTCTTTATAGGGGTTCCTCCTCAATTACAACCTGTCCTTACTGGGCTGTAGTGCTATGAACATTAATTCATAATTATCTAATCCAATCTCTTTTTTTCCCCATACTGGGTCAGACCAAGGGTCCATCAAGCCCAATATCCTGTTTCCAACAGTGGCCAATCCAGGCTACAAGTACCTGGCAAGTACCCAAACATTAAGTAGATCCCATGCTACTGATGCAATTAATAGCAGTGGCCATTCCCTAAGTAAACTTGATTAATAGCCATTAATGGACTTCTCTTCAACTTATCCAAACCTTTTTTTAAACCCAGCTACACTAAGTGCCCTAACCCCATCCTCTGGCAACAAATTCCAGAGATTAATTGTGCATTAAGTGAAAGAATTTTACTTATATACTGCTTTTCCTTTAAAAAAAAAAAAAATCAAAAAACAATGTTTGTAATTCCCATTGCAGTGACCAGCCTCCAAGTCTGAGTGGAACCTAGTGCAAGCATGTTATTGGCCAGTCAGTAGGTTTTGCTATTGTGTGATAATTTTAGAGACCTTAGCCCTGGCCAGGAGCAGTGCTTGTGTATCTGGTTCTCATTCTACTACAGTGCCTTCAGTACAGCCCCACAAAGACTAATTCATTTCCACAATCAGACCTCGACGAAAGTTCTGGTGAAACTAAAATGTTGGTCATATGAAAAATGTAAATACCATAAAAAAATAAAAAACATCAGGATGAAAAGAAAAGCAATAAAGCCAAGAGACCTGGAAGTTAATATATTATGGTAGCCTGTATGTATAACCCTGGTTGCAGGGTGAATGGGTTTCTATAATATATAAATTCTATAGCAGAGATTATTCATTTTTTTTATATTTATTCTGTAAAAATGTCACAACCAAATACTATCATTGTAGATGAGCTTCATCCCTTTCCTTATCTGCTTCTCCCTCACCAAGATAATAAGGAAATAGATTAGCAGCTAACCTTTCCCTACTTATAAAATTAAAGATGATGATATGGTGAACTGCCGGACCTGCTGATCTGGCACAGCGATTCTTACGAGAGCTGTCACACCAACAGAATTAGTACAAAATATCCAAGCGGTTTTACTGGCCAGTCTTTTTCTCTCATTACAATTCGCCACAAATTCTGACAAATTATAAACATTAATACAACTTGTTTTGTAGGACTAATACGCAAAGTCTGTATATCAATCAGACCCACCATAGTAAGGTCACATTGCTTTATTATAAATCTCAAATATTTTTAGTATTTTTCTCCTTTTTTATATAAAATTACTCCATGCTGCCACGGGAACTTCAATTCCAATACTGTAGATAAATGCTCCAAATGTAAATATACAATCCCTACATCAATTATTCTTATCCATTAGAAAGGACAAAGTCCCAGTACTTATTCAAATAACAAAGTCCCGACGCGATCGCATTTCGAACCTAACGGTCCTGCTTCAGGGGAATCATTTACTCCAATTCTTCCGAAGTCAATCTTCCCTTTATGGCATCAACGGTGGCTTCTTACGATACTTGCTCGGCGGTCTGAATTCAGACTCGCAAATTCAAAAACATGGGCAAACAGGGCTTTAAAACATCCTCCGGATGTGACGTCAAACTCCCAAAAGTTTTCAATATGGTCGTCTCTTCTCCCGTATAATAAGTGAAGGAGGTCTCCTTTAACCAATGGTCTTCAATCAAGTCCGCATGATGTTTATGCCGAAAGTGGCAAGCAAGTCTTTCAAAAGTTCCCAAAATGGTTGTCTTTTCTCCCGTGTGATAATATATAAAAAAGGATCTCCTTTGCGAATGATCTTCAATCAGGGATGCCTGATATTTACTGCGGAAATAACAATCCAGCCCTAGATCGGGGCAAATCTCATGATCTTCAACCAGGGAACCTTGAAAGTCCCAAAGAAGAGATAATTTACAAACAGATCGTAACTTGTTAAGCCGAAAAATCTGCAGGCATATATTTTTTACTGTTGTGAAACGGAGAGGAAGTCACAAGAAATATGCAACGGAAAGGAAGTCACAAGGAGTGTGCAAATATTTCTAATAAATTCAGCGGTAAATCTGAAACTATTCAAATTAATGTGTACCAATTAATTTTTTCATTAAGACCCTGTGGATAGACTGACTGCAATGTAAAAATCCAATAATGTCTCATTGATTTAAGCATATTTGGATATCTCCTCCTCGTGTCCCCTGGTACAGTTGTTCTAAAACCAACCATTTTAAATCCACAAAGTTATGATGAGCTTGTAAACAATGTTGGACAAGAGGCGCTGTTAATTTAGAGGTTTTGATGCAGCTTCGGTGTTCAATCAATCTGGTGCGAATCTTTCTCTTCGTACGCCCTACATATATCAAATCGCAGGGACACTGTATAACATACACAACACATTCCGAATCACATGTCGTGGATGACACCAGATCTACTGTAATGTCTAATGTAGGAGATTTCCACTGATGTCCTACTAGTGTTGCACACATGTCGCACCTGCCACAACTTTGGTGACCACCTCCTTTAGGGCTTAGGGGTGACAAGTCAAAAGCAGTTCCGACTATAAGGTCTCTGATGATCTGTGCATGTGAATACGCAAATCTAGGTGCGTGCTCAAAAACTTTATAGAGTGCTAATATATGCCAATGTGATTTTATAATTTGCACTACTTCATTGGTATATGCTGAATATTTCATAACGCATGTCAAGTTCTGACAAAACGGTTTCTGTTTATACTGGAGCAGTAAATCTCTGTTAGCAAACAGAGCACGCTTGAAGGCTTTGTTGATGACCAATTTAGGATATCCTTTCTGGAGGAATCTTATCTTTAAATCGGATGCTTGTTGCCGGTACTCTTCTACACTCGAACAGATCCTGCGTAATCGCAAAATTGCGAAACTGGAAGACCATCTTTCAATTTTCTAGGATGGTAGCTAGAATAGCGAAGAAAATGATTCCTCTTTCCTGTAGAGAGTAGTCCCAATCCTATGATCTTCGCGTACCAACCAAATGTCCAGAAAGGCAATGGAATATTGATGGTATTGTGCCGTGAACTGTAAATGTGAATTCTGTGCATTGAGCCATTGTAGAAAATGTTTTAATTCTTCTTCAGAGGCAGTCTATATGCACAGAACATCATCAATATATCGTTTCCACAATGCGATATGACTAAACCACTGGGATGAATAAAGATGGAGGTTTTTCAAATTGGGCCACACAGATATTGGCAATATCAGGAGCAACAGTGGCCCCCATTGCATCACCCTGTGTCTGAAGGAAAAACATGTCATCAAACTTAAAGAAATGTTTAAAAAGCACCAATTTCAAAAGCTGTAAAAGAAAACTAGTGGGAACTTTATGCGGCGAGGACGAGATTGAAAAATCTCCCGCAACAGCTCAAAACTTCTTCTTGTGGGATGTTGGTATATAGCGATGAAATGTCCGTCACAAACCAACAATGCTCTGGTAAATCAGGTAATTCCTGTAAGAGGCGTAGCGCATGAGTGGTGTCCTGGATTGAAGACCATTCGCAAAGGAGATCCTTTTTTATATATTATCACACGGGAGAAAAGACGACCATTTTGGGAACTTTTGAAAGACTTGATTGCCACTTTCGGCATAAATATCATGCAGACTTGATTGAAGACCATTGGTTAAAGGAGAGAAGAGACGACCATATTGGAAACTTTTGGAAGTTTGACGTCACATCCGGAGGATGTTTAAAAGCCCTGTTTGCCCACCATGTTTTTGAATTTGCAAGTCTGAATTCAGACCGCCGAGCAAATATCGTAAGAAGCCACCGTCGATACCATAAAGGGAAGATTGACTTTGGAAGAATTGGAGTAGATGATTCCCCTGAAGCAGGACCGTTAGGTTTGAAACGTGATCGCATCGGGACTTTATTTGAATAAGTATCGGGACTTTGTCCTTTCTAATGGATAAGAATCATTGATGTAGGGATTGTATATTTACATTTGGACCATTTATGTACAGTATTGGATAGGTCTATCAGACAATTCATATTGAAGTTCCCGTGGCAGCATGCAGTAATTTTATATATAAAATGCACTAGTTTTGGCAAATATAATGCCCTACTTCTAAGCACAGATAACCAAAAATGGACTTAACTTTAGCAGGAAAGGCTCTGGCTCATGAAGATCCCAGCTCCAAAGTGATTCAGTTCCCAAAGCACATGAGACTCTGGCTACTTTAATCCAATTATTGCCTCCCCCACAAACACTGGCTGAGGAGGAGCCGGAGCCTTTCCTGCTAAAGTTAAGTCCATGTGCATGTGATTATACCTGGCATCTCTTGAGGCACTTTAGATGGTCCTGTCTCTTTCTAATTCTCACCATCAGGGAGCTCCGCCCACAACACACTATACTGGCACAGGTAGGTCTGAGGGCTGCTAAAAGGAACACTAGCCTAATTGGGTGGAAGCTGTCATGGATTTCCAGTTGCTACCTCTGCTGTCCCTTGAGGCACTTTAGATGGTCTTGTCTCTTCCTGATTTTCTCCTTCAGAGCCAGGAAGCTCTGCCCACATTGCATGACACTGAAACAAAAGGTTTTGGGGGCCACAAAAAGGAGCAATAGCCTACTTGGGTGGACTCTTTCAAGGATTTCCAATTGGTAAACTGCCTTCCCTTGAGGTACTTTAAATGATCCTGATTTTTGCCAATGGAAGCCAGGGAACTTTGGCTGCAGTGCCCAATGCCGGCAAAGGAACTTTTGGGGGCCCATTAAAAGAACACAAGGAGAAAAATACTAAAAATATTTGAGATTTATAACAAAGCAATGTGACCTTACCATGGTGGGTCTGATTGATATACAGACTTTGCATATTGGTCCTACAAAATAAGTTGTATTAATGTTTATAATTTGTCAGAATTTGTGGCGAATTGTAATGAGAGAAAACGATTGACCAGTGAAACCGCTTTGATATTTTGTACTAGTACTTTAATGTTTCTGGATTACACTGTGTGTTTTTGGACCAATTGGTTGTGATTGATATCACACCAACAGAATTGCCATCTTCTCTTACACAAAGTCTCCTATGACTGCTTGTTCTTTTACTAACGAAAGGGCACAGGACTATATCATTGGTCAGGGTTGGAGCTGTAGCCCTGCCACAGTAACATGGTATTGTTGGCAGAAAAAGACCGAATGGCCCATCTAGTCTTCCAGAAAGTTTATGGTAGTAACTGCCGTTCTGTGCAGGTTACCCCAAGCCTTATCTAAGGATAGTTATACTTAAAATCAATACCAAGCAACTGTCAAACCCCTAACAAAATTACTGCTAGCAAAATCTTTATATGGTGAGAGGTCTTCCTGATAATTCAGACATTGCTGCTTGATCATACTTAGCTTTTGGACTTGACCATAGAATCAGTCCTGTGCTTTATCCCTAATTTCAGCGTATCCGTACCCCCGACTGTAAAAGCTTTGGCCAGGTTCCCAGGCTTTGGGACCCTGGCCGAATTACTTTCCCTTGCCTTTTCTTCCACCCACTCAGCTTGTAATAATTCAGCATTAAAAAGAATACCCACTTCTGGGGCTATATTATAGTTTATAATTTTGGGAAATTCAAGCATCTCTGTCATGCCAGGATAAGCATAGCATAATTGTAGGGTACCTTAAGATATTAAATGAAAAGATGCAAATTTCAGTTCCACTGTGGCTCGGATACTTAGAGGCCCAAAAGGATTAAATCACTTGCTTAAGATCATACAGTGTCTGTGCCACAGCGAGAATTCAAACCCAGGAGAAATTCATAGCACCAAACTCAACCACTTAATCACACCTGGCCCATACCCCAGCAGGTGCACATACTTGCCCAAAACCCTAGCAATGTATGAGAAGTGGCACATTTCAGTAACTCCTAGTGCCATGAAAATTAGTTTTAGTGAGTAATTTAGCACTACTAAATAATTCCAGATGTTACACATTCCTAGCAGGGACGTTTACGGATCACATTCCCAGTCACTTGCCCTTTACACTTATTGTTGCCCCAAATGTATTATCTTTTGAGTAACTGTTCTGTGAACTCATCAGCACCTTCTTAGAGGATCTTTCTCAAATTCTAAGTATCAGTACTCAAACTCGGTCTTTTTGCCCATTATATAAGCTAAAAATCATGAGTTAGAGGTAAAACAAAGACTATATCATAAAATTGTGCTGTAAATAAACGTGATAGTTTTCGGTTCATTCATTGAACCCAGGAAATTGAGGTTAATTTTCAGAGTTTTTTAGATAATAAAATAGTAAATGATGGCAGATAAGGACCAAAATGGATACTCCATTCTACCCAACAAAGTGTCTAGGGTTATTGCCACTCCATGCAGGTTAGCCCATGCAGAAAAGTTACCACAGTTTGCCATGATTCTTCATTTTTATCCTCTTACCATTTGGGATCATTTGTTTTTAACCCTTGCCCTTTTGGATTCTTTTACCATTCTTGTCTTCATTACCTCCTCTGTGAGAACATTCCAGACATTCACCACTCTTTCTGTGAAAAAAAATTTCCTTCTCATAATCACCAACACAAACAGCCTGATTTTAAAAGGGCCATGCGCATAAACCCCATTATGCGTCAAAGTCCCGGGGGGGGAGGGGGCATGGTCTGGGTGCGGAGGGTCAGGCCAGGACAGCACCATTAGCCGCTGTCCCAGGGAAGCACGCGCCAGCAGCCAGCTGGCGCGTGGAATCTACTGCTGCTCTGAAGGAGCAGCAAGGTAAAAAAAAAACAAAACAAAAAACTAAAGATTTTGGGGGGGTAAAGGTCAAGGAGGAGAGGGGTAAAGGTAGGAAGGTTAGATAGGGATATAGGGAAGTTCCTCCCAGTCTGCTCCTTAATTGGAGCGGACTGGGAGGGAGTTGGGGAAACACTACTCACATTGCCACATGTCGCATTGTTAAAATCCCCCCCCCCCCCCGCGCACACGAGTCGCGGGCTGCCCGCACATGAGTGTGTGGCTATCGGATTTTATAATAATCGCGTGCATGTTATAAAATCGGCACGCACTTGGAACTGCACACGGGTCTTAAAATCAACCCGAAGGTGCCTTAATAAATTTTGTGCAACCCCTCTGTCTATGATTCAATAAAAACAAATTTCCTGACATTGTTTGAGTCTACTCCCTTGGAGTTTCATATCATGACCTCTAGTTCTACAGCTTTCTTTCCATTGGAAATTATGCATTATTAATATCTTTCAGGAAAAGTAAGTCTGTATCAAATCCTCCTGTCTCTCCTTTCCTTTCCTCTCCTCTAGAGTATATATATTTTGGTCCTCAAGTCTTGTATGTTTTTTGGTGCAGGCTGTGAGCCATTTTGATTCCTTTCTCTGGACTGTTCTATCCTATTTATAGCCTTTTTGAGTTGTAGCCTCCAAAATTGAACACTGTATTCCACGTGAAGCCTCACCAGTGAACTGTACAGGGGCCTTATCGCCTCCTTTTTCTTACTGGTTATGCCTTTCTCTGTGCAGCCTACCATTCCTCTGGCCCTTGTCACTCCTTTGCTACCTTCAAATCATCAGACTATCACCCCAAGGTCTCACTCCCAGTCTATGCACAGCAGTCTCTCAACCCCCATCATGCATAGCTCCTTTGGATTTCTGTAGCCTAAATGCATTACTATGTACTTTTGGGCATTGAATCTGAGCTGATAAGCTTTCCCTCTATTATCTCTTGTCAACCAGTTTCTAATCCATTCCACCACTTTGGGACCTGTTCCCAGCCTGCCCATTTTATTCATGAGCCTCCTATGCAGGATAGTATCAAAACTTTGCTAAAATTCAAATAATCCATTTCCAGTGCATGCCCTTGATCTAATTCTCTAGTCACCCAATCAAAGTTAATCAGTTTCATTTGACATGAACTTCCTCTGGTAAAAACCATGTTGTCTCTGTTCTTGCAATCCACTGAACTGTAGATAATTCACTATCATTCCCTTCAGCAGAATCTCTTAATTTTCCCATTACCCAGCTAAGGTTCATTTGTAACCTCCTATCTGCTACCACTTTTATGAAATGTAATCACAACTGCCCACTTGCAATCTTGCACCACCACTCCCTTCTCCAAGGATTGACTGAACTGGTCCTTTGCGGACCACCCAGACCCTCTCTGAGCTCCCTTGGTATCCTAGGATGTATCTCATCCGGTCCCATGGCTTTGTCCACTTTCAGTTTTGCTAGTTCCACACATGCACATACTTCTGTACATGGTGTGGTATTTGTCCCACTCATATATATCCTTGCTAACCAGTGATGGTTCTCCAAGGTCATTTCTAGTTGGCATTTCTGTTTTTCCTTTCTCCGCACATAGCTTTCTCATCTTTACATTTACACTTCTTCCCTTCCACTTTTCTCCAACACACATCTGAAAAATACTGTCACCTTGCTTTATTCCTTTAGCAAACATTTTTCCTACTTGCACTTTTGCTATTCTCAGCCACCTCTTTGGGAACCATATCTGTTTCCTTTTCCTCTTACTTTTATTTTCTTGCATAAGTTGGTTACCATTTTTATAGCTTGTTTTAGTTTGGCCCCTGTTTTTATGCCAGGACAAGCAGGATGCTAGTCCTCACACATGGGTGACGTCACCAACGGAGCCCAGTGCGGGAAACCTTTCTGTCAAAGTTTCTAGAAACTTTTGACTGGCCCTGAGAGGCCACTGAGCATGCCCAGCATGCCATGATATTCTCTGCCACAGGTGTCTCTCTTCAGTCTTCGCTTTTCCGCGCTGCCGTTCGCATCGCGGGACTCGAGCCCTTGCGTCTTTCGCAATTCTTGTGACTGAAAAAGTCAGTATTTTCTTGATATTCTCTCTCATAGGAGCTCTCAAGCTCGCTGGCTGGTGAGTACCATTTTGATTCTCATATTTTTAGGAATCTTTTTTCTCACACTCGCATCCATCGACGGCTGTCGATTCCAAAATGGCGACGGGATTAAAAAAATGCCCCGTCTGTAATAGGAATATGTCGATAACTGATCCGCATTTGGAGTGTGTACTCTGCCTCGGAGAAAAACACGATGTCAGTACATGCCCCAAATGTGCAGAAATGACAGTAAAAGGACGGAAAGCCAGACAAGAGAAGATGGAACATCTGTTTCAACTTCAGCTAATCCCTTCTCCCTCGAAATCATCGAGGTCATCTCCGGCCGGAGCGACCAAAAGGGCTTTGCTTAAAAAACCGTGTCCGGATGGATCTGGGGATCGCCCGTCCTCTCCATCGTCTGTACTATCGACTAAATCGGCAGAACACCAAAAATCCAAACATCGCCATCGATGTCCATCATCTTCTACATCGATGTCCCAGGATGAATCGATGCCAAAGTGGCCCCGACAACAGGAAACGCCGGCATCTTTGATGCCTGGGCCTTCGTCTTCGCCGATTCCAGCCACTTCATCGATTGACACCTCAGTACCGCCACCGCGTACACCATCGGTGACTTCACCAACTGTACAGCCGGAATTGTCTACATTAATAAGACAAGCGGTCCTACAAGCTCTTAAAGAGCAAAATGTTCCGACGGTTCCATCAATGCCGACACCGTCCGTGTCGATGCCGATGCCTCCAGCGTCGATGCCGATGACTTTAACATCGATCCCGATGCCTCCAACATCGATGCCGGTAGTAATACTGATGCCGGTGGTACCACCGATGACGGCATCCTTCTTGCCGCTGAGGATTTCGACTGGTTTCATAACCACTACACCAAGGCTCGGAACACAATCCACATCACTCTTTGCTCATATTCCATCGAGCCCCTTGAGGTCAATACCATCGGTGCCATTTCCACCGACCATGACATCGACAACACCCCCGCTACCATCGGGGCAACCTGCACTGGAACCTCCAGAAGTTCAAGATGAGGCCTTTTATCGACACCTTTTACAAAGGTATCAAGATGTGATCGATAACTTACCATCTACTAGGTCACATACTACTTCTGCAGGATTTTCCATCGATGACCCACAGCCAGGTCCTTCAGGACTCCATGTCCCACCTAAACCAACGCCAAAATCACCTTACAGAGAAGATTCTGAAGACTCCTGGGATGATGAACCCTCTCATTTTTCTTCAGAGGAATTCATGTCTAACCCTTCTCCTCCTGATCAAAGAAAGTCACCCCCAGAAGATCTTTCCTTCTCCTCATTTATACAAAGTATGTCTAACTCAATTCCATTCAAACTTACAGCAGAGGAAGACACAAGACCACAAACCCTTGAGGTTTTACAGTTTGTGGATCCACCCAAACAAGTACTGGCGGTACCAGTACATGAGGTTTTACTAGATCTCCAAAAACGAATCTGGGAACACCCAGCTTCTACCCCTGCAGTGAATAAACGTGTGGACACTACCTACATAGTCCAACCAGCTCCAGGCTACCACAAACAGCAATTACCACACCAGTTTGTAGTTGTGGAGTCAGCACAGAAAAAATCGAAATGTGTGCGCCCACACTCATCCGTCCCACCAGGTAGAGAACACATATTCCTGGATACACTAGGTAAAAAAGTCTACCAGAGTTCCATGTTGAGCACCAAAACTTCTGCATATCAACTCTACATCACTCAATACCAGAGGAACCTCTGGAAGCAGATGGAAGAGTTTATAACCTCCTTACCTACCCAGTTCCAGGAGCCTGCACAAGCTGTAATAACAAAGGGACTGGAGGCAGGCAAACATGAGGTGAGAGCAGTCTATGATAATTTTGAGACTGCTTCCAGGACAGCAGCAGCTGGAATCACTGCTCGCAGATGGGCCTGGCTCAAAGCATCTGACCTCAGAATTGAGGTACAAGACAAACTTGTGGACCTGCCCTGTCTTGGTGACAATCTGTTTGGGGACAAAATTCAAGAAGCTGTACAACAGCTTAAGGACCACACTGAGACTCTACGACAGCTGTCTCAAACCCATCAAGAGCCTGCTACTCAGTCTTCTCGTCGTCCTCCACGAAGAGATATGAGACGTTCCTATTTCAGGCCATGCAGATACTACCCACACTCTTCTAGGGGTAGATCCAGTAGACCTACACAACGCTCCCAGGCCAGACAATCCGGGCCTGCTCGTCCACAACCTCCTGCACAAGACAGGCCCTGCAACAGGCTTTTGAAGCAAAGACCAGAGAACAGACCCAACCTTGCAATCCCAAGCCAAATCTACCAGTGGGAGGAAGAATATCCCATTTTCACACAAATTGGCAAAACATAACATCAGATCAATGGGTACTTTCCATAGACTCTCGAGGCTACAAACTAAATTTCACCTCAATTCCTCCAGAATTTCCACCAACTTCCTGCCCACAACAAAATTCTCAACTACTTCAATTACAGGCAGAATTATCCACCCTTCTGAGATCCAGGGCCATAAAACCAGTGCCCCGGTCACAGCAGGGCAGAGGATTCTGCTCCCGATACTTCCTCATTCCAAAGAAAACCAGAGGCCTACGTCCCATCCTAGACCTCAGGAATCTCAACAAATTTCTGAAGAAAGAAAAATTCAGAATGGTGTCTTTAGGCACCATGCTTCCACTTCTTCAAGCAAGAGATTGGCTTTGTTCTCTGGATCTTCAAGATGCTTATGCTCACATTCCAATATACCCTCCTCATCGCAAGTACCTGCGCTTCACGGTAGACCATCAGCATTACCAATACAGAGTTCTACCCTTTGGACTTGCATCTGCTCCCAGAGTCTTCACCAAATGTCTAGCGGTCATAGCAGGACACTTGCACAAAGAAGGTGTCCATGTTTTCCCATATCTAGACGACTGGCTCATAAGGAGTCCATCTCAACAAGGAGCAATAACTTCTCTCACTCGAACAATTGCTCTACTTCACTCCATGGGATTTCTCATCAATTATCAAAATTCCCATCTCACTCCAACTCATCTGCTTCACTTCATAGGAGCAGAGTTAAACACAGATCTAGCAAAGGCTATTCTACCTATAGATCGTGCAGATGCCCTCATTCTACTAGCAAACTCCATTTCCTTACGGACACAAACTACAGCCCATCAGTTTCTGATACTGCTAGGTCATATGGCCTCCACAGTTCACGTTACACCAATGGCAAGGCTTGCCATGCGAGTTGCCCAATGGACTTTAAGATCACAATGGATTCAAGCCATTCAACCCCACTGCATTATCAAATTCAAGTGACCCACCAACTAAGATCATCTCTACTTTGGTGGACCAACAAAGACAACCTGTGCAAAGGCCTACCCTTTCAACAACCAGTCCCAGAGATAACTTTAACTACAGATGCATCCACCTTGGGATGGGGAGCTCATGTAGACAATCTCCACATTCAAGGGACTTGGACAAAACTCGAAGCAACATATCAAATCAATTTTCTGGAACTTCGAGCTATACGTTATGCGCTGCATGCATTCAGGGACTGCCTTTCACACAAGACTGTTTTAATCCAAACAGACAACACAGTAGCCATGTGGTACATCAACAAACAGGGAGGTACGGGCTCGTATCTCCTTTGTCAAGAAGCTGCACAAATTTGGGGCTGGGCCCTGAATCACTCAATGTTCCTACGAGCCACTTATCTCGCAGGCATTCACAATGTAGTAGCGGATCGACTCAGTCGGCAATTCCAACCACACGAATGGTCCCTGGATCCTGCAGTAGCGACCAGGATATTTCAACGTTGGGGACCACCAACAATAGACCTCTTTGCGTCACATCTGAATCACAAAGTGGACAAATTCTGTTCTCTTCATAAACAGAAGAATCAGCCAGCCAGGGACGCCTTCGCTCACCCTTGGAGCTCAGGTCTACTATATACGCGTATCCTCCGATACCACTCATAACCAAAACTCTAGTGAAGTTACAACAGGACAAAGGGTCCATGATACTCATAGCCCCATACTGACCTTGACAAGTATGGTTCCCCACACTGCTAGACCTCTCAGTCAGGGATCCAATTCAACTGGGAGTAGCTCCCACTCTCATAACTCAGGATCAGGGTCAGTAGCGACATCCCAACCTTCAATCCCTATCCCTGACAGCATGGATGTTGAAAGCTTGATCTTGCAACCACTCAATCTTTCATCCAATATATCTCAAGTGCTTATAGCTTCACATAAACCTTCCACACGAAAGAACTATGCTTCTAAATGGAAGAGGTTCACTTTGTGGTGCTCCGAAAAGAACATAAATCCTTTCACCTGCCCCACAACTTCTCTACTAGACTACTTATACCATCTTTCAGAATCTGGTCTCCAGACTTCATCGGTAAGAGTACATTTAAGTGCAATCTCTGCATACCATAACAAGATAGCAGATGCACCTATCTCCACACAACCTCTCGTAAGCAGATTTATGAGAGGTTTAACTCACCTTAAGCCACCAATTCGACCACCTGTCACAGAATGGGATCTGAATTTGGTACTAACAAGACTAATGCGTTCTCCTTTCGAACCCATAGATTCTTGTGATCTTAAATTTCTCACATGGACAACTATCTTTCTTATAGCCATTACTTCAGCTAGAAGGGTTAGTGAGTTACAAGCACTTGTCGCATACGCACCTTATACTAAGTTCCTACATGACAAAGTGGTTCTCCGTACTCATCCAAAATTTCTTCCCAAGATAGTTACGGAATTCCACTTGAATCAATCCATAGATTTACCCATATTCTTTCCAAGGCCTCATTCCCATCCAGGAGAAACAGCCTGCACTAGCTTTTTATATAGACCGCACTGCAGTACACAGATAATCCACACAGCTGTTTGTATCCTACGACCCAAACAAACCAGGTAAAGCAGTGGGTAAACATACTTTATCAAATTGGCTAGCAGATTGCATACAATTTTGTTATGAAAAAGCAGGCCTTCCTCTCCAGGGGCGAGTAAAGGCGCATTCAGTACAAGCAATGTCAACCTCAGTAGCACACTACCGTTCAGTGCCAATCCTTTGACATATGTAAAGCAGCAACATGGAGTTCTCTTCACACTTTTGCAGCTCACTACTGCCTAGACAAACAAGGACGACAAGATTCGGCCTATGGACAATCTGTCTTAAAGAATTTGTTTCCAGCTTAATCCCAACTCCTTCGACATCCAATCTTCTGTGATCTCCGGCTGATCCCTTTTCAACAACAATACTTCACAACAAAAGGACTCAGCCTCTAGCTTGCTATTCACCCATATGTGAGGACTAGAATCCTGCTTGTCCTGGGATAAAGCAAAATTGCTTACCTTGTAATAGGTGTTATCCCAGGACAGCAGGATGTATTCCTCACAGAACCCACCCGCCACCCTGCGGAGTTGGGCCTCATACCTTTATATTTTTATTTTTGCTAATGCTTTTGCTACATACGAGACTGAAGAGAGACACCTGTGGCAGAGAATATCATGGCATGCTGGGTATGCTCAGTGGCCTCTCAGGGCCAGTCAAAGGTTTCTAGAAACTTTGACAGATTTCCTGCGCTGGGCTCCGGTGACGTCACCCATATGTGAGGACTACATCCTGCTGTCCTGGGATAACACCTATTACAAGGTAAGCAATTTTGCTTTCCACTTCCTCTATCTTCTCCCAGCCTACCAGCTCTTCCTCATTTCACCAACGTCAGTATATTTGAAATCAAGGACTCTTAAGGTTTGTGTAACTTCTCACTGCTTTGGACAATATATCAAACCATACCATCTGATGATTACTGATACTCAAGTGGGCACCTACGTGGACATTAGAGACACGGTCTCTGTTTGTGAATAGTAGGGCCAGTATCTCCACTCCCCGTGTGGTTTTCATCAACATTTGTTTGAGCAGAACTCCATGAAGGGCATCCATAGTCTCTCTACTTCATACTAATTCCGCAGAAAGTATACTCCAGTCTACATCTGCCAGGTCTTCCCCCTTCTTTCCTTTTGGATGTCTTCGACCAGATCTCTGAATGGAAGGTGTAGACCACACTGGTGTATGTATTGTTGCCTTCATCTCTTCCTAAGATTGCCCAGAATGCTGCCTTCTTTTCCCCCATGCTCCACTATTTAAGTTGCTTTGATACTATTTTTGATATAAAGAACTACTTCTACTTTTTTGTTAATCCTTAACAGATTATAGCCTGGAATGGCTGTGTCCCATTATTGAAACTCGTTAAACCACATACCCATGATAGAAACAATTTCAAAGTCTGCTTCTACCATTAAGGCTTGCAGATATGGAATTTTATTGCCTAAACTATGAGCATTTGTGCTCATTCCTTTCCAGCTGTTTCACCTTTGCTTGCTGATCCTCCTGATTCCTCTTGTACCCTTTTTCTGATGCACGATTTCTATTATTTTCCTTGCTGCCTTCAAGTGTTTGTCAGGGGTGACATCCCAAATCTATCTGCTTCATCTGCCACCCTGTCCTCTGCTTTAAACACCTGTCAAGATATGATAGTCTTTTACTGTTCCATATACAGCTCCAGTCCCCTATAGACACAAAACCTTCTTTGTACCAGTTTTTGAGCCACATGTTGAAGTCATCAATATGGTATAGCCTTTCCTTGAACAGGTAAGAAAAGGCTATGGTCTTTATCGTGTACCTAAGTCCCTCCACATTCTGGAAATCTCTCTGTACTGCAGAAATACGCTTTCTAGATAGGTCATTGGTCCCCAGGTGAATGAGAACATCAAGTTCAGAGGCCTTGCTTTCTTCTCTTATTGCACTAACAATCTGGCTTGCATGGCTGCCACCCAAGGATCCTGGGAAGCCTTTAACTCGTGTGCAGGAAACTGCCCTCAATTATGGCAAAACATTTGTGGTGTTCCACATGTTTAAGTCAGGAAGAGTATGTGTGCAAATGTCATCAAATCTTCATGCAAACTTTTAATACATGCCTATTTCCACTTTGAGAATTGGTGCAAAACCTAAAGGTTAAAGGTACGTGTGATGTTTGTCCCAATATGGATAGTTTGAAAATCATCCCCTTTTCTGACCCCACTTCATACTGAAGCCTGGAGAGCCAGCATCAAAATATTTGGCCACCAGTAAGGCTAGGAAAAGATAGGGTACTGCTTTAAGCTTACTCCTTGCAGACGTTCTTCAGACTTTTCTCATCTTAGAGCTGTCTCTGTCTTTTCCCAGCTAGTAGTGGCCGTTAAGAGTCTCCCCAAGTTATTGCACTTATCAGTGGAAGGTCTGAGAGCCTGAAGTTTAATCAAACACTTGTGCAGAAAGACAAACAGAGAAAACAAAACACTGGTAAAAAGGATGAAAAGTACAAATCTTTTCCAACTTTGGTGCAATAGGTTACTTGATGCTACAGGAGAATATAATTTATACTCTACTTTTCCAGTATGCAACAATTTCAATACAATGCAGGCCCTGGTGCTGCTGTTAATGTAGAGCTGGCAGGGTGATGTGTAATGAAGTTTCCAGTGATAATCATTACAATTGTGAAAGGAAGAATTACTACTCTAGTGATCTTATTTTTTTTCCCTGTGTGACAAAGTGCTTTTATAAGTGGGATTGAGTGTTCCTTTAAGCTATTTTTAAGAGGGTGCTTTATTGGCCCTGCTATTGTACCTTCTCGTATTTTAATAATGAACTGGGAATAACGTTATTGATTGTGAAGGTGCTATTCAGATTATTAATGTTAAGAATTGCTATTGAAAAAATATATCTGTATAACTTGTGTAAATTACTATAACTCAAGATACATTTCAGACTTGACGCTTTCCTTCTCATGTAAACTCTACTCATAGAATGTAGTCCTGTCCTGACCTTACTTTCTGTATCAATAGCAAATTATGTAGAGCTACCAAAGTTTTGAGGGTTGAGCTGATGTCTGAGGAGAGAGAAAATTATTACTTCCTAAACTGCTGCTTTAACTGTTTCTGGTGCTTGAAATTGGGTTTTGCCAGTCCAAAAATCCAGCGAGCCTCTGCAGATGCCAGCTAATTCTCTGGTACCTGAAACAAATCAAGTCAGTTATGATTTAGCAAAGGTCTTAAGAGTCAGGACTATGGCTTTGTCGTGGACACTTGCACTGAGTATCATGGTCTTGATTTCTCCCCCTTACAGCTGCCAACCAGCTCCATGTCAGAAGGGAGAAGCAGAGCCAGTCCTGGTTTTACAGCCCCCCCCCCCCCCCCTCCCTTGCCTCATTGCATCCTTGGCCTTGTACTGCTGGAGAAATTAGAGCTGGCTGGGCCTATCCCTTATGATGGGGAACTGTTGACCTCTCTCCCTCAAGACAATAGCTATTGCAAGTGTTGAGCATTAGTTATTACCAAAAGAGAGATCTGCTGTTGAACGTTGGGTAGAATGTGTTCCCATCTGAGAAGCTTAACATAATGAAAAGGGGGGCATGGGGCAAAGACCAGAGCTGGATTTAGGATTTGGCGCCCATAGGCAGAGGGTGGGAGACTCTGGAGATGAGATAGTGGGTGAAGTCCCTTTACCTCCACGCCCTTCCAGTGCCCCTTTGAAGTGGATTGCTAGAGCAGACTTCTCCCTGGCACAGTTGCGCTCCTCTTTGGCCTGGGTATTTGGTACCTTTAAAATCTGGCACCCTAGGCAATTGCCTATGCCTAAATCCGGGCCTGGCAAAGACCGGGTTTGTATTACCTGCCACAGGTTTGCTGTGAGGGCCAAACTCCAGGTGACTTGAACCATCTGTCAGATTATTAGAGAACAAGATACTATGAAGATATGCTTATGGTGCTAATATTTTCACCCGTTTCTGCCTGAGCTCTGAATTCCATGCTGGACATAAAGAAATGCAATGCTTCTGCTGTCACACCTGTGTACCTGGTGCTACGCTTTTCAATGACTGGGACTATCAGACAATCGCAAACTCTGATCACATGGCTGGGCTAAAGGCAGAGGCAGGCAATGTGCTCTCCGCACTTAAACCCACCCACTGGTTTGGTCAGAGGGACAGTGATTTTGTGAACTATCTCAACAGCACTGAATAAAAATCACTTTACATGGGATTTTCAAGCCTAGGGTTATTCAGTATAAACACTTATGATTACTTATGTTTTCCTATAACAAAGTTGAAGTAGAAATCCCATTTAAGGTGGCCCTGTTAATAAAAAAAAAAAAAAAAAAAAAAAAAAGTTTATTACAGATGTGTTGGCTAAATACTGTTTTGTTGTCCTTAATACATGAGAAATATATATATATATATTGTCTAAATGTTGCAATATAAGGTACTATGTATTGTGGACTTCAGATCATACAGTACATGTTCTTAATATGTTATCAGTGATAATGTGTACAGCTTTGCATGTCATATTTTACTTTATGTAAAAAGGTATTATGTTAAATATATTAAAGTAATAACAGATCCCTCAAAGTTGTCAGAAAACTGGGTCTAGCAAAGTTTAAGTCCAGAGATATTTAAATCTTGTAGTTCTTTTGGGGTTTGGGATAGTTTTTTGTTTTTTTTTTTTGTGATGCAGTTAAATTTTCCATAAAATACCAGTTCTTAAAAAAAAAAAAAAAAAAAAAAAGTTCTGAATCTTAAAGCCTAAACATCAAACGGAAATAAAGGCAACGCAGCAGTAACTAAAAGTTAAAGAAATTGCAGGGAAGATTTGTTCAACAAAATGAAAAAAATCAATTCTATTTAATTCCGTTGCCTAAAACATGTTTTTCAGGGTGTGGCATTCTGCAGTGCTGAAGGATAGATGGACCTTTCAGTGCAGAATGAGAGGGATTCTAACATTTGTGCTCAGGAATTGATGTATAAAATAATGCTTTTAACCAATTTAAAAAAAAAGTATTTTTTAAATGGATAAATTTAAAATGAACCATCATTTTCTTGCTTGGAACACATGCTATGGAATAATAATTATTTCTGCACTTTTAGCCAATGCTGTTTTGAATTATTTAAAAATCCAGATGGGTTCCTTTTAATTTATCTGACACAATTGGCCTGTTATTATAATGGTTCAGTTGTTTTTGGTGCATCTACAATGTTTTCTCAATCTGCTGTAGAATTAATAAGTTCTTTCAGTATTTTCTTGTGATTCTCCATGGTGCAGAGATTTACAATTCACTCTTTCTCTCTACGGGACTTTGTTTTAATTGTCTTTTTTTACCTTTATTTGTAATGGAAACAAGACTTCAAAAATTTATTTTTGGTCTTTAATTAAAATTGATTTGAGTGTTATACTTTATGGCGTGTTGCAGTGTTTTGGGGGTTACAAAGATGCTTCGCCTAAAAGAAAATCTTCGCCTGGCCTATATTGAGCTGGGCCTTTGTCAGTGGTAGTAAAAGCCTTATGTTCTTATGTTTCTTCTGTAGGGCATCACAGTTATTTTGCAGCTCAAAGTTATTTTTTGGCTATGATTCGAAGATGACAATGAGAGTGAAGTTCTATATCTCAGAAAATCTGTAAGTCTCAGAAGGTAAAACTGGCAAGAGTTTGATTTCCTTTGACTACCAAGGGAAATTATTTATTTCCAGGCTTTTTTTTATACTGCATATTCAGAAAAATACTAGTCAGAGCAGTTCACATCATAACACAGACATAAAATCATAAAACAATTGTAAAATCAAGACAGTAATATTCAATAAAACATTAGCAACCTAAGAAGTCTACCAATCCTTAGGTCTAGCCATGCTTTCACTTTCTTTCTGAAAGACAAATAATTTGGTTTCTAACCTGATGTTGAATGCTACTGAGGTCCACAATATTAGTCTAAACACCGAAAACCTTCTCTTTCACCACTGGCACAACAAACAGCACCATGTGCTGATCATAAATTACTACTTAGTAGATGTCTGCCCAGTAATGATAGCAGAAAAAGACCAAATCCAGTCTTCCCAGCAAATTTCTTATGGTAGTAACTGCTGCTCTATGCAGGTTTACCCCCAAGCCTTATGTTAAGGGGTAATAATATTTACAATCAAAACAAGCACCTGTCAAACCCAGCACAGATACCACTCAAGTATTTCCCCTTTATCATCCCACAAGCCCACACACATCAGAAGAAGGATCATTCCTATCCCCATCCTCCCCAGCACCCAAGCAATCAGTCTCTCACTCATTTCCTTAATATTGTTCAATGCCCAATTCCTCCAGAAGAAAACACATATCCTACATGACATCCTAACGGATTCTAAACCAGAAATCTGCCCAATAACTGAAACCTGTTTAAACAGCATGACACGCCCCTTATCAACCAGCTCCCTATCGATAGTTACGACCTCTTCTCAATTCCACGCAAAAAGAAAAGAGGTGGTGGATTACTATTGGCTGTAAAAAAGGAGCTCAAACTTCTATCCCAGAAATGTGACCTCCCCCCTCCAGTACGAAATTGGCTTTTTCAAATCTGAATCGCTTCAAATTTGTCTCATCTACACTCCCCCAGGTCTTCCAGAGAAAGACTCCTCCCCCCTTATTGAATTCTTTGCCAAATCCCTCTCCCCTGACCTACCCACGATTCTCCTTGGCGACTTTAACCTACACGTAGATGCTTGCCCACAATCCCCGGCCTGTGAAACCTTCATTTCCTCCCTGGAAGCCATGGGATAAAATCAAATCGTCCACTCCCCTACCCACAAAGCTGGACACACCCTTGATCTTATATTCATCAACTCCCCTATCAATATTATCAATCCACCATCATGTTTGGCAGTACCATGGTCGGATCACTCCTTGATCCAAACTACCCTCTCACTACCGCAAACATCCCTTAACATGCCAGCGCAACCTCTCACATTCAAATATCGCAAAACCTGTACAGTGGATACCCTCTCTCAAGCCTGCTCTGACATAGACAACCAGCTTGACCTCTCGTCACCAGACAACGCCTTCTCCTCCTGGGTCGACCTTACCCTTAACCTTGCCAACAAGCTTTGCCCTTTAACAACAAAATCTGTCAATCCATCCAGTCGAAATAGAAAACCTGGTTCACACCCGACCTTAGAAAGCTCAAGACGCAGATGAGAGCTGCTGAAAGGTGCTGGCGTAAACACCCCTCCCCTGCCTCCAAGAATACCTACTACCAGCACATGCACAAGTATAGAAACTCCATACTCCTTACCAAAAGTGAATACTATTCTAGAAAGATAGACGGCCTACAATACAATCCCAAGGCTCTTTTCTCAATGGTTGCTGACCTCACCAACTCCACCCACACACAGCCTGCAACAATTACCTCCGAGAACCGCTGCAATGAATTAGCGCACTTCTTTAGAGAGAAAATTTCATCCCTCACTGCAAAATTCTCTCACAGCACCAACAATGTTTCTTTTCCTATCATCAATTCTTCAGCTCCTCTTTTGATTCTTCTTCCTCACTGGAAATAGAGAACATTTTAAAGATGAAACCATCCTCTCATCTCTCTGAAACTATCCCCTCTAAACTCCTCCTATCAATTCCCAAAGTAATTGCTAAACCGCTATCCAACATCGTCAACTGCTCCTTGGAGCAAGGCACAGTCCCTAATTTTCTCAAACGTGCAGTAGTAAAACCTCTACTCAAAAAACCTAATCTTGATCCTTCCACCCTGTCCAATTTCAGGCCTGTTTCCAACCTACCCCTCCTAGCTAAAATCATCGAAAGACTCGTAAACTCACGCCTTTCTCTCCACCTCAAACACAACATTCTGCCCTCAACTCAATACGGTTTCAGGAAGCATCTTAGTACTGAAACACTCCTACTCTCACTTACTGACACCCTCATCAAAGGAACTGATTCGGGCTCTTCATATCTGATTGCTATGCTAGACATCTCAGCAGCGTTTGACACCGTCAATCACTCTATCCTTCTCAACATCCTCAGTAGTATTGGAATTGCTGGAAACGCTCTCTCTTGGATACAATCCTACCTACAAAACTGCCTATTCACTGTCCTAGTTAATAACACTGAATCTGAACCTATCAGTCTCCCTCAGGGTGTCCCCCAGGGCTCCTCCCTCTCCTCTACCCTCTTTAACATTTACTTGCTCCCCCCTTACCACTCTTCTCACCAATCTGCGTATCAAGCACTTTATATATGCAGACGACGTGCAAATTCTTTTCCCTTTCTCTGATTCCCTCCAAACCACCCTACAAAACTGGGAATCCTGCCTTTCCTCCATTAACCAACTCCTCACAGACATGCATCTTGCTCTCAACCCCCAAAAAACTGAGCTTCTTATCATTTCCAACAAGCAGCCCTCGCCAGCAATCCCCCTCTCACACGCATCGACATCTTTCTCATCACACACTCGCAACCTTGGTGTCATCATTGATAACCAACTCTCTTTCAAACCCTTTATCAACTCTGTCATCAGAGACTGCTATTTCAAACTACAAACGATTAAAAAACTCAGACCATTACTACACTTTTCTGATTTTCGCACAGTTCTCCAGTCTATTATTTTTTCTAAAATAGACTACTGTAACGCCCTCCTCCTTGGCCTCCCTTCAACACATACCAAACCTTTACAACTCTTACAAAATGCCGCTGCATGTATCCTCACCAACTCCAAAAAAAGGGACCACATCACACCAACACTTATTGAACTTCACTGACTCCCTATACAATCACGTATATTGTACAAAGCCCTCCCCCTCATACATAAAAGTCTGAATAATGAAAACCTCAACTGGATCACCCCTCCCCTACATCCGCGCATCTCCATCAGACCCACCCGCCCCGCCCTCCAAGGAACCCTCCGCACTCCGACAATCAAAACATTCAAACTTACCTCTACCATGAACAGAGCATTCTCCCTTGCTGGCCCTACCCTATGGAACTCCCTACCCCCTGATATACGCACTGAGACCTCAACTCCTAAATTTAAAAAAAAACTAAAAACCTAGTTGTTCATACAGGCCTACCCACATGCTCCCCCCTCCCAATGAAGAAGACCCTACAACAGGATATTGATAGGATAACCCTTGCATCTGACTCTCACCCCCATTTAGTGATTTCTGCTACTCCCTTAACCCCGATGGCCACCTCCTTGTAGCTCATGACCCACCCCTCTCTCCTACTCCTTTGTATGCCTTCCCTCTGTATTTTCCCTCACCCTCCTTTTTTCTCCCACACCCTTTTATACCTCCATTATGCTGTTTTTCTCCCCGACCCACCCTATTGAATCCCTGATTTACTCAGCTCCCCACTGCTGTTTTTACACTTTCTCATAGCAACGTTGTATAGTTTAATGTTCTTGTTTTGCTAGTATCATAACCCCTGTATCATAATTGTTCTCTTTAAGATATAATTATTAATATAGTTGCCTAAGAAACCCATTTTATACTCCCTTTTATTATATTCATATATATCCCTTGTATTTGTTGCATATATCTATTAATTACACACATATCTCTTGTATATTTGTTTTCCACATCTTTCTACTGTTCGTTGTAAGGGCCATGCCCACAAGTTATTAGTTGTATGTAAACCGATACGATGTGCAAACGGCTATCGGTACATAAGAAACTCCAAATAAATAAATAAATAAAATTACTGCTAGCAACATTTTTACAGGATGAGCAGCCTTCTTGATGATTCAAACAATGCTTCAACATGCTTTGCTTTTGGACTTGGCTGTAGCAGCAGTCCTTTGCTTTTTCCCCTAGTGTATATCCGTTCCCTGAATTGTAAAAGTCAGGACACAATGTTCAACAACAATTTGATTTTTCCATACCCACCTCCTTTTGCTATCCTATAGGGCCGCCTCTGAGTCTGTTCCAGTATGTCTCCTAAGCCAGGCAGTAAGTTTCATTGTAAAGAGTTCCAGAGGTTCCCATTCCTTTCCCCATCTATGGGCAGGTATAGGAACTGTTTTTAATATTCAAGGCTAGATCACCTGAGTCCTCAGCTTGTAATTAAATTGCACCTGAGATTAGCCTGGCAAAAGGGACTTGAGGTCATCAAGCACAGACTAAACCATTCCTGATTTCCAATGCCCACTAGATTACATGATGGCTTCAGTTATTTTATTTTTTTAAAGCAAGACACACAGCCAGAGACACATTTACTGATTTTTGGAAGAAAGCCTCAACCTAAATTATGATGTTAAGCCACTCCCACCAAGCACAAAGCATTGAAATTAAATTCATGTACAAATACTAGAACATACTGAGTCCAGGAAAGGAAAATTGGTTCTTACCTGCTAATTTTCATTCCTGGAATGCCACAGATCCTGGGTTTTGCCTCCTGGGTAGCAGATGGAAACAGAGAAGAAAAGCTTTACTGACACTGTTATTTAACCTAGAGTATCACCTGCAATCCCTCAGCATGACCTGTACCCAAACCAAGATGAGAATAACAATAACTGAGACCTTCAGCCACCTTCAATGAGCAACAGGAAGGTGGAGCCTCTATCAAAAACTCATTCCAACAACAGTAAGTAGAACTGGTGCGAAGGTGGCGGACCTCACATGTCACCTAGATAGGATTTTAGACAGTGCTGGGGAGGAGCTGGCTGTTGTACATGTGGGCACCAATCACAGCAAAATGTGTGAGGGAGGTTCTGGAAGCCAAATTTAGGCTCTTAGCTGAAATCCAGAAACTCCAAGATAGCATTCCCTGAAATGCTCCTTGTTTGGAGTGATTGGAGAAGAGTGGTGGTCCCGCTTCACAAGAGTGGGAGCAGAGAGGAGGCTGAAAACTACAGGCCGGTTAGCCTCACCTCGGTGGTAGGAAAAGTAATGGAGTCGTGGCTGAAAAAAAGAATAGTGAACATCTTCAGTCAGAAGAATTGCTGGACCAGAGGCAGCATGGATTCCCCAGGGGAAGGTCCTGTCAGACAAATCTGATTATATCAAGGAAGAGCACTCGATGTCATCTACTTGGATTTTAACAAAGCTTTTGATACGGTCCCGCACAGGAGACTGGTGAATAAAATGGGAAGCTTGGAAGTAAGTGCCAAGGTGATGGCCTGGATTGCAAACTGGTTGACGGACAGAAGACAATGTGTGATGGTAAATGGAACTTACTCTGAAGAGAGAGCGGTGTTAAGCGGAGTGCCGCAAGGATCGTTGTTAGAATCTTTGTGAGCGACATTGTGGACGGGATAGAAGGTAAGGTTTGTCTTTTTGCGGATGACACTAAGATCTGCAACAGAGTGGACACGACGGAAGGTGTGGAGAGAATGAGACGGGATTTAAGGAAGCTGGAAGAGTGGTCAAAGATATGGCAGCTGAGATTCAATGCCAAGAAGTGCAGAGACATGCATATGGGATGTGGAAATCCGAAAGAACTGTATTTGATGGGGGATGAAGGGCTGATATGCACGGAGCAGGAGAGAGACCTTGGGGTGATTGTTTCGCCAACTTCAGATCGTTAGACACTGTGACAAGGCGATAGCTAAAGCCAGAAGAATGCTGGGCTGCATAGAGAGAGGAATATCTAGTAAGAGAAAGGAAGTGATGATCCCCTTGTACAGGGCCTTGGTGAGGCCTCACTTGGAGTACTGTGTTCAGTTCTGGAGACCGTATCTCCAAAGAGACAGGATGGAGGCGGTCCAGAGAAGGGTGACCAAAAAGGTGGATGGTCTTCATAAAATGTCTTATTTATTTATTTTATTTAGGGCTTTTTTATACAGACACTCATGATACCAATCATATCGTATTGGTTTACAATAAACAGTGGTACATTAACATCAACGTGAACAATAGGCGAAGAGAGAAAAAGTGAATGAAAGTTACAATAAAACAGGGGCACTTGAACTGGGAGGAGGAAAAGCCAGAGTCATGGCTAACATAGAAATAAATAATATTTAGTCTCAGAAATAAATAATATCTAGACATATACTTAGGACTATAATAATCACTTGTACTCAGGACTGAATATTATCAATTATATACATGATATCCTATACTTAGGGCTGTGGAATATCAAATGTTCCTGACTAAATAGTATTAGTTCATAAAACTCAGGACTGATTAATATAACGTCAGAAGCCATGTCAGGGATGGGGAACGTCGACTGGCGGACCAAGGTGAGTTGTAGCAGTTGGGGAGGTCATAGATGAGTGAAGGCTTGTAGAAATAGCCAAGTCTTGAGTTTCTTTTTGAATGTCTGCGTGCAAGGTTCTTGTCTAAGGTCTGGGGGCATGTTATTCCAGATGGTTGGCGCTGCTGTCAAGAAGGCTCGATCTTTAGTGGATGAGAGGTGTGTGAATTTGGCTGGGGGTGTGTGTAGCGTACCTTTGTATGCTTCTCTGATGGGTCTGGAAGAGAAGTGTAGCGTGAGTGGGTTGTGTAAATCGATGGGTGTTCTGTTGTAGATAGCTTTATGGATGATGGTGAGACACTTGTGTAGAATTCTGAAGTTTACTGGGAGCCAATGTAGGTTTTTCAGGATAGGTGTGATGTGGTCTCTTCTATTGGAGTTTGTTAAAATTCTGGCAGCCGAATTTTGTAGCATCTGAAGCGGTTTGGTGGAGGAAGCGGGAAGGCCTAGCAGAATGGAATTGCAGTAATCTAATTTGGAAAATATAATGGCCTGGAGTACCGATCTGAAGTCTTGAAAATACAGTAGCGGTTTGAGTCTTTTTAGTACCTGAAGTTTGAAGAAGCAGTCTTTTGTTGTGTTGGTGATGAACTTTTTTAGATTTAGCTGGTTATCAATTATAACTCCGAGGACTCTTGCTTGGTTGACCAGGGTGTTGGTGTGACTTGTGTGTAGGCTATCTTTGTGGTTGAGAGATATAAGGAGCATTTCTGTCTTGGACGTGTTGAGCACAAGGTTTAAGGTAGTAAGGAGGTCGTTGATTACTTGGAGGCAGTTGTCCCAGAATTTCAGTGTTTTTGTAAGGGATTAGGTTATAGGGATCAGGATTTGGACATCATCGGCGTAAAGATAGTGTTTGAGTTTAAGATTCGTAAGCAGCTGGCAAAGGGAGAGAAGGTATAGGTTGAATAGTGTAGGAGACAGAGAGGAGCCCTGTGGAACACCTCTTGTAGTGTTGATGAGCGGAGATTCCTTGTTGTTGATCTTTACTTTGTAGCTTCTGTTCGTGAGAAAGGAGTCTAACCATTTGAAAGCCGTACCTGTTATCCCGATGTCTGAAAGTCGTTTAAGGAGAGTGGAATGATTCACCGTGTCGAATGCTGCCGAGATGTCGAGGAGTATTAGCAGGAAGGAGTGCCCGGAGTCCATACCCATGATGAGATGGTCTGTGAGAGAGATGAGGAGGGATTTGGTGCTTAGAGCTTTGCGAAATCCATATTGCGATGAATGGAGAATGTTGTGATCTTCCAGGTATTCTGATAATTGGGTGTTGACTATTTTTTCTATGATCTTTGCTAGAAAAGGTAGATTGGAAATAGGTCGGAAGTTGTTGGGTTCTCTAGGATCTAGATTTGCTTTCTTAAGAAGAGGTTTGAGGGTGGCAATTTTTAGGACGTTCGGGAAGATTCCTTGAGATAGCAGTTTATGATGTCGGCTAGGTACTTGGAGATGCAGTCTGGCACCGATAGAAGAAGCTTGGTTGGGATTTGGTCCAGTGGGTGGTATGAAGGTTTCATTTTCTTTATAAGGGATTCAATTTCCAGGGAGGAGGTGGGTTTAAATGACTCCAGTGAGGGTCCAGAATTTGGGGGGGGGGGGGGGGGGCTGGAGATGTGAGTGGAGGTAGAATTGACAGGCAGGCCTGTTAGTAAGTTAGAAATTTTGTTGTGGAAAAAAATTGCCAATTCATTTGCCTTTGCTAGTGCCTGTTCGTCTGGGATGCATGGGGTAGTGGTTTTAGTGAGCTCTGATACATAGGAGAATAGATCCTTAGGATCAAAGACGAGGTCATGTATTCTGTGACCGTAGAAATCTTTTTTTGCTCGGTGAGTGGCGTTTCTGTAAATGTGTAAGGTAGATTTGTAAGCATTTAGTGTGCTCAGGCACGGGGTCTTGCGCCATTTGTTTTCTCTTTGTCTGAGGTTTCGCTTAAGTTCTCTGAGTTCGTCAGAGAACCATGGTTGTTTCCTGTTAGGCGTCTGTTTGATTCTTCTGGTTGCCTGAGGGCATACTTTGTTCGCTACTAAACCATGAGCGGAGTGCCGAGTTGGGGTCGGAGACTTCTAGATTGTGGAGTTCCTTTGTTAGGTGCTCGCTGAGGAGCAGGATCTCCTGTAGTGAACTGTTGATTGAGTGGGTTGTGTTTTGGGGTTTTCCTTGCTTGTGAGGGAGATGGTAATCAGAGACTGGTCGGACCAAGGAACTGGAGTGCATTCCGGGGGGGTAGAAGGTGAAAAACTGGAGTTGATGAAGATCAGATCAAGAATATGCCCTGCTTTGTGGGTGGGTTTTTTGATGATTTGTGTGAAGGCCATAGCCTTGAGAGAGGTGAGGAATGCTTCACAGTTAGTAGAGAGCGGGATCGAATCGACATGGAGGTTGAAGTCTTATGAGGAGAGATTGAAGAAGCTAAATATGTACGTCCTGGAGGAGAGGAGGAGCAGGGGTGATATGATAGACTTTCAGATACTTGAAAGGTTTTAATGATCCACAGTCAACAACAAACCTTTTCCGTTGGAAAAAAAATCAATAGAACAAGGGGTCACAATTTGAAGCTCCAGGGAGGAAGACTCAGAACCAATGTCAGGAAGTATTTCATCACGGAAGAGGGTGGTGGATGCCTGGAATGCCCTTCCGGAGGAAGTGGTGAAGACTAAAACTGTGAAGGATTTCAAAGGGGCACGGGATAAATACTGGATCCATAAAGGCTAGAGGATGGGAATGAAGAGAAGAATCATGGGGGTGGAGTACTGGAGTGGAGGCTACTACCTGGAGATTACTACCCTTACTCAGTAAGCATTCGTACGTTTAATGCAACTCCAACATTGCTCTCTGCTTCAATGGCAAGGGGAAATGTGGAAAAGAGGATTTGCATTCAGACAACAACCAACAAGGACTGAACTTCACAATCTGGGTAAACAAATACGCGTGGGGGTGGCTTGCTTATTACAGCGGTTACTACCCTAAACCAATTAAGCCTGATACATCACTTTGAATGGATATACAATACTGCTCTTTGTTTCAACGGTAGGGGGAAATGTGGAAAACAGGATTTACATTCAGACAACATCCAACAACGCATTGATCTGTGCAGTCTGGGTAACCAAGCATCAGGGTAACTTGCTCGATGCGGTGGTTACTACCCTTAACCATTAAGCCTTATGCTCACCTTTCATGCAACTCCAACATTACTATCTGCATCAGTGACAGGGGATGGCAGGAAATATGAATCAAACAGTTACCAAGAAGGGCCCTGAACTTGGTGGTTGATGAAACAGTTAAGGATGGGAAAATAAGTGTGGGAGCTTGCTGGGCTGATTGGTCTTTTTCTGCCGTCATTTCTATGTTTCAACACGCAGGTCCCCAGAGGCAGACAGAGCTCCAGAGTCTCTGCATGGATGAGATGATGGTGCAAGGAAGAGGGATTCAGTTATGTAAGGAACTGGGGAACCTTTTGGGGAAGAGGGAGGCTTTTCTGAAAGGATGGGCTTAACCAGAGTGGAACCAGGCTGCTGGTGCTAACCTTTAAAAAGGAGATAGAGCAGCTTTTTCAAACTAGAACAAAGGGAAAAGCCAACAGTCGTTCAGCAGCGCATGGTTCGGAGGGAAGTATCTTCAAAGGATACTAATGAAGCATTAGAGTTAGGGCATTCCAACAGAGAGGATCCAATAATAAGAAAAGTAGTCCAAGTGCTATAATTAAAAACTCTCCTGAGCTAAAAGATTCCAATTTATCCCTGACAACTGAAAAGCAGAATGTAAATACAAACAAAAAACACGTTGAAATGTATATATGCTAATGCCAGAAGTCTTAGAAGTAAGATGGGAGAATTAGTGTATAGCAGTGAATGATGACGTAGACTTAATTGGCATCTCAGAGACATGGTGGAAAGAGGATAACCCATGGACTAGTGCTATACCGGGGTACAAATTCCCCAATGACAGAGAGGAGCATCTTGGTGGCAGGGTGGTACTTTATGTCCAGGATGGCATACGGTCCAACAGGATAAAGATCCTGCATAAGACTAAATGCACAATCAAATCTTTATGGGTAGAAATCCCTTGTGTGTTGGGGAAGACTATAGTGATAGGGAGTACCGTCCAATTGGCCAAGATGGTGAGACAGACAGTGAAATGCTAAGAGAAATTTGGGAAGCTAACCAATTTGGTAGTGCACTAGTAATGGAATATTTCAATTACCCCAGTATTGACTGGGTAAGAAAAACATCAGGACATGCTAAAGAGATAAAGTTCCTGGATGGAATAAATGACAGTTTTATGGAGCAATTGGTTCAGGAACCGACAAGAGGGAACAATTTTAAATCTAATTCTCATTGGAATGCAGGATTTGGTGAGAGAGGTAACGGTGTTGGGCCACTTAGCAATAGTGATCATATGATCAAATTTGAATTAATGACTGGAAGGAGGACAGTAAGTAAATCCACGGCTCTAGCATTAAACGTTCAAAAGGGAAACTTTGATAAAATGGGAACAACAGTTTAAAAAAAAAAAAAGAAAGGTGCAGCTACAAAGGTAAAAAGTGTGCATTAGACGTGGACATTGCTTCTAGGATGGTTTTTTGTTTTGTTTTTTTTTAACACAGTCCAGATGTAATCCACACATTAAGACAGGTGGAAGGAAGGGAAAACAATTACGGTCATGGTTAAAGGGTGAGGTAAAAGACTATTTCATCCAAAAGATCTTCATTCCCTGTACGTACCTGGATCAGTCCAGACTCCTGGGTTTTGCCTCCCTTCCAGCAGATGGAGACAGAGAAAAGTCTTACTGACACTGCTGCTTCACCACATGTGCTACCAGCATTTCCCCAGTATTTCGCTGTCTCCAGCTGATGGTAGATGGGTGCAAACCTGCAGTTCTGCAACTGAGACATTTTTTTCTTTTTGAGCCTTCTGAGGGTTTCTTGAATCCTAGGGTTTCTTCCCTGTCCGGTTGAGGTGGGCAAGCCGGGGGTTGGTGACCCTTATGTGTGCTTAAATCTGGTGGTCCAGATTCCTTCCCTTCATGAGGCTGCTTAGGCGGCTGCAGGCTCCAGGTAGGCTTTTGGTCTTAGGCAGTCTATTCTTTTTTTGAAGGCTTGTGTCTCAGCTATTGAAGTTTCAGTAAAGTAAAAAAAAAAAAAAAGCAGTTTTCAGCTCTACTAGGAGAGCAGCTTCCTCCTCAGTTTTAAGTGATAGGTTTATTCTCTCTTGGTTTTTCTTGTCTTTGGACGGCTCCTTCCACAATTTAAGCGGCAGCTTTATTCTTTTTTTTGAGGGGGGGGGGGTCTTTTTGCCACTGATGTTCAGACGTTTTTTTGGAATTGGCCATGGTTCTGCCTGCCATGTGTGTGGCTCCACACAGTTGCGGCTGAGCAGGCTTGGTCTTTGTGCCGCATGTTCAGAAGGGGAGGGCCCTTCCAACCCTCTGTCTGCCATGAAACAGCATCAAGGCTCCTCCGCTGCTGTTCTGCTATCTCACCAGGTCGCTGGCCGGGGTGCTGTACCTTTCCTGATAAGTGCGGGAATGGTGGCCATCGTGGATTTATATTCGGCCATTCCCTCGCTGCCAGGGGGGAGGGGTATGCTCCTCCATGTTTGTCTCTGGCTTGTTCTGTCTCCAGCCATGATCAGGGGGACTTTGAGGAGGTAGTGAGTCCCATGCTGCCACTTGGTTCCTTTCCTACGAGAACTGGAACTGTAAGGCTTTTTTCTGCAGACTTTGTGCTGCTGCTGCACAAGGCTTACCTGTCCAAGCAGCAGGCAGCTTGTGCAGCCAGGGATTCACGGTCCCTTATGGCCCAGCCTACGGGGGGGGGAACAATAGACCCAAAACAGGTTCGCTCTGGGAGAATTTGGGTCATTGTTCCAGAGGTTATAGGGTTCCCCCTTGGGTTCTGGCTCGGAGGGGGGGGGTGTGACTCTGAGCCTGTTGAGGCTCTCTTAGATGCGGAGAAGTCTCATGGCCAGGATGTTCCAGTGGATCCAGTATTTCCGGTAGCTGGAGATTCGGGTCAAGGGGAGGGGATGACCCAAAGGTGGTACACCTTTTTAGAAAGGAAGAGCTTGAGGCTTTGCTGCCGCTGACCTTTCAGGTTCATCAGGTTAAGATCCCACAGGAGGACTCTGACTTGGATGGGGCAGAACTGTCCTGGATGGGATGCGTATCACAAGTCTGTCCAGAAGTTGGTAGAAGCAGAATGGACAGCTCCCAATTATGGTTTAAAGGTGGAAAGGGCCATGGCAAGGCGTCATCCGTTGCTGGAACAGGCAGAGCTTTTTGCTCTTCCTAGGGTCGATGCGGTGGTGTCTGCGGTTACGAAGAGGACAACCATCCCTGTGGTAGGGTTCGCAATGTTGAAGGATGTTCAGGATCGTAATTTAGAAGTACACCTCAAGGATTTTTGAGGTCTCAGCCCTGGGCTTGTGTGTGGCTATTTTTATGCAATGGGCAAGTCTCCGTTGGATGCAAGAGAACCTGCCAACCTCTGGCAAGGAGGCAGACAGGGCTGAGAGAGTTGAGGTGGCAGTTGCTTACGGTGCGGATGCTCTATATGATTTGGTTCATATGTCATCTCGCAATGTGGTGTCTGCGGTTTCCGCCAGAAGGTTGCTCCAGCTGCGAAAGTGGGTGGCAGACATCTTCACTTTGACAGGTTTGTCTGTACTGGAATTTTAATCTTGTCCTCAGGAGGTTATGTGAGGCTCCTTTTGAACCTCTCTGGAGAGTGACATTGAAGGAAACTCTCAAGGTTGTTTTTCTGGTAGCCATATGTTTGACTAGGAGGGTTTTGGAGTTGCAGGCTCTTTTGTACCAAAGGTGGTTTCGGCATTCCACATGAATCAGACAGTGGAGCTTCCAGCCTTTCCCATGGTGGATGCGTCCACTTCGCATGCGAGGGAGCGCAAATTGTTAGATGTGAGAAGAGCGATAAAATGGATGGAACAGCTCCCTATGAGGAAAGACTGAAGAGGTTAGGGCTGTTCAGCTTGCAGAGGAGACGGCTGAGGGGGGATATGATAGAGGTCTTTAAGATCATGAGAGGTCTTGAATGAGTAGATGTGAATCGGTTATTTAAACTTTTGGATAATAGAAGGACTAGTGGAAATTCCATGAAGTTAGCAAGTAGCACATTTAAGACTAATCGGAGAAAAATCTTCACTCAATGCACAATTAAGCTCTTGAATTTGTTGCGAGAGGATGTGGTTCGTGCAGTTAGTGTAGCTGGGTTCAAAAAAGGTTTGGATAAGTTCTTGGAGGAGAAGTCTATTAACTGCTACTAATCAAGTTTACTTGGGGAATAGCCACTGCTATTAATTGCATCAGTAGCAAGAGATCTTCTTGGTGTTTGGGTAATTGCCAGGTTCTTGTGGCCTGGTTTGGTCTCTGTTGGAAACAGGATGCTGGGCTTGATGGACCCTTGGTCTGACCCAGCATGGCAACTTCTTATGTTATTGAGGTACCCCAAGGTAATGAATGACTTCAGGAGGTCAGATCACCTTTTTATTCTGTGCAGCGATCCGAAGAGGGGCTTTCAGGCTTCTAAGACTACTATTGCTCATTGGCTTAAGGAGGCTATTGGTTCCACTTACATTATTCGAGGTTGTCCAGTTCTGGAGGGATTGCGTGCTTTTTCTATGCATTCTCAGGCGGACTCATGGGCAGAGACAGAGACTCAGCTTGTTTTACCACAGATTTACAGAGCAGTGATTTGGAAGTCGCTAAATACTTTTATGAGACACTAACATCTAGATGTGGGAGGTGCGTTTTCACCATCTTTTGGTGAGTGTTCTGTGAGTGGGACTCTCCAGGTCCCACCCTGAATAAGGAGCTTTGGTATATCCCTGGACTGATATGGGTATGCACAGAGAAAGGAAAATTGGTTCTTACCTGCTAATTTTCATTCCTATAGTATCACATATCAGTCCAGAACCTGCCCAGCCTATTGAGTGGGAGAACCATCCGCTCATTCAATTTTTATAACAAAGAATATTTACGTATTTTCATATTTTTTAAGTTTTTTAAATTTCGGGCATTTTTCAAATTTTTGTGATTGGCTTGGGTATAGATTAATACTGAGGAACTGCAGGTAGCAGGTGTGGTGAAGTAGCAGTGTCAGTAAAACTTTCTGTCTCCATCTGCTGGAAGGGAGGCAAAACCCAGGAGTCTGGACTGATCCGTGGTACTACAGGAACAAAAATTAGCAGGTAAGAACCAATTTTCCTTTCAAAAATTGGAAGAAGGATCCTTCAGAAGAAAAAAGAATGATGCATAAGCATTGGCAAGTTAAATGTAAGACATTGATAAGACAAGCTAAGAAATAATTTGAAAAGAAGTTGGCCACAGAGGCAAAAACTCACAATAAAAACTTTTAAAAATATATCCAAAACAGCCTGCAAGGGAGTTGGTTAAACCATTAGATGATCGAGGGGTTAAAGGGATACTTAAGGAAGATAAGGCCATTGTGGAAAGATTAAACAATTTCTTTGCTTTGGTGTTTACTGAAGAGGATGGTGGGGAGACAACCGTTCCAGAGAAGGTTTTCATGGGTGATGATTCATATCAACTGAACCAAATCACGGTGAACCTGGAAAGATGTAGTAGGCCTGACTGACAAACTGAAGAGTAGTAAATCACCTGGACCAGATGGTATACACTCTAGGGTTTTGAAACAACTAAAAAATCAAATTTCAGACCCATTTCAATTAATTTGTAACCTATCATTAAAACCATCCGTGTACCTGAAGATTGGAAGATGGCCAATGTAACCGTAATATTTAAAAAGGAATCAGGGGTGATCTGGAAAACTAGATAGGTGAGCCTCACTTCAGTGCTGGGAAAAATCATGGAAATTGTGATAAAGAAAAAAAATCACAAAACATTTAGTTAGACATGGTTTGATGGGACACAGCCAGCATGGATTTACTCAAGGGACGTTTTGCTTCACAAATCTACATTTTTTTTGAAGGGGTGAATAAACGTGGACAAAGGTGAACCGGTAGATGTGGTGTATTTGGATTTTCAGAATAAAGTCCCTCATGAGAGGCTTCTAAGAAAACTAAAAAGTCATGGGATGAGAGGCAATGTCCTTTTGTGGACTTCAAGCTGGTTAAAAGACAGGAAATAGAGAGTAGGATTAAATGGTCTGTTTTCACAGTGGAAAAAGGTAAACTGTGGAGTGCCTCAGGGATCTGTACTTGGACTGGTGCTTTTTAATACATTTATAAATGATTTGGAAAGGGGTACGATGAATGAGGTGATCAAATTTGCAGATGCTACAAAATTATGCGGAGTAGTTAAATCTCAAGCGGATTGTGATGAATTGCAAGAGGACCTTGTGAGACTGGAAGATTGGGCTTCCAAATGGCAGATGAAATTTAATGTGGACAAGTGCAAAGTGATGCATATAAGGAAAAATAACCCTTGCTGTAGTTACACAATGTTAGGTTCTCTCTTAGGAATTACCATCCAGGAAAGAGATCTAGATGACATAGTGGATAATACATTTGAATCGTTGTCTCAGTGTGCTGTGGCGATCAAAAAAGCAAACGTTAGGAATTATTAGAAAGGGAATGGCAAATTAAAGGATGGATGTCATAATGCCTCTGTATCGCTCCATGGTGAGACCGCACCTTGAATACTGTGTGCAGTTCTGGTCACTGCATCTCAAAAAAGATATAATTGTGATGGAGAAGGTACAGAGAAGGGTGACAAAAATGATAAGGGGCATGGAACGGCTGCTCTATGAGGAAAGGCTAAAGACGTTAGGGCTGTTCAGTTTGGAGAAGAGATGACAGTCTACAAAAGCATGAAAGGGCTTGAACAAGTTAATGTAAATTGGTGATTTGCACTCTCAGATAATAGGACCAGAGGGCATTCCATGAAGTTAGCTAGTAGCTCATTTAAAACAAATTGAAGACCATTCTTTTTCACTCAGTCCATAGTTAAGCTCTGGTATTCCAGGAATAAAAATTAGGTAAGAACCAATTTTTCTTGTCTGTTCATAACCCAGATCAGTCCAGAATCCTGGGATGTACCCAAGCTCCCCTATTTTGGGCAGGAAAAGCAAGTTTGCTTACTGTAAACAGTGTTTTCCATAGATAGCAGAGTGAATTAGCCATGCTGCCTGGGAGTTCCCAGCTGGAAGGTTGAGCGCCTCATGGCCTCTGGAAGTGGTGCGCAGTCCATTCCGGTTCTTGTAAGAGGTGCGCTCAACCTGGTAAGCCGTTGTGGACAATCTCTTTAGTTGTTCCTGCAAGAAGGATGGTTCACCCCACCACAGCGTCTGCAGCCGCCTGCTGGTTGAAGCAGTACTGTGACGTGAAAGTTTTCAGCGACGACCACGTGGTGGCTTTCCATATGTCCTGGATAGGCACCTCGCTTAGGTGAGCGATGGAGGCTGCCATTGCTCTGACTTGGTGGGCTTTTTGTGAGGTAAACAGGTTTTCTGATCTGTTGTAACAGAACAGGATGCATTGGGAGATCCAAAACAACAGGGTTCTCTTGGAAACTGGGAGCCCAAGGGTGTTCAGATTGAAGGAGACAGAGTTGGGAGGCCCTGGACTCTGAATGTGTGCGAGCAGAAGTACAAAATAAGCAGCCAAATGTCCAATCTGGATTTCTTGTGTAGAGACAAGAATGTGCAAACAAGCCCGACTCTGGCTGAGTTTCACCCTCTTTCAATAGGGCTGCATCAGGGGCTCCAATATATCTGTGTATCCTTTCTGTATAACTGTGTTGTATTGCATACACTAACCTCTTCAAATGCTGCAAAACGCTGCAGCCAGGATCCTCACAAACTCTCGCCGCATGGACCACATCACCCCGATTCTAAAAATACTCCACTGGCTACCCATTCGCCACAGAATTCTCTTCAAGACACTTACTATTATCCACAAAACCTTATTTCAGGAATCCTCGCTCCAGCTTACCATACCCCTCAAACCACACGCCTCTGCAAGACCCACCAGATCTGCATACAGAGATTCCCTCCAGGTTCCCCCAAAAAAGTCCATTCTCCACAACACCATTGAAAAACGTGCTCTATCAACTGCCGGTCCGCATCACTGGAACTCTCTTCCGCCAGATCTCCGCCAGGAACATTGCCATATCACTTTCAGAAAAAAATTAAAAACTTGGCTGTACGCCCAAGCATACCCCTGAAGAAACCGCAGGATCACCCCCACAGTTACATACCCCGCGGTTGCGTCCTCCTTCAGCAACTCAAAAAAAGGAACTATTTCTCGGCTAACTGCACTTTAATATAACTTGCCTTATATTACACACGACGTAATTTTGTATATAATGCTTACCATGTAAACACTCACGTTTCTGCTTATTTGCTTTGTTCTCCAGTTAGAAATTGTTTAACCTATCCTTTTTCTCTAACAACCAAGTTCCACATTCCCTGTTATAATGTAATTTCTTGCTTCCATTGTTAACTGGTTTTTTCCCCCTAGTTCATTGTAAACCGGTACGATAAGACCTGGTCTTGAGCATCGGTATATTAAAAGAATTTAAATAAATAAATAAACCAATTCTATATCCACGTCGTCATCTTATGCACTTTAATATCAACGATGCCAATTGTTACACTGCACAGCCTAATCGCTACAACATAAATTTTGTCTCTCTTGAATTCAAAAAGCAAGACTCTTGTTTTTTGGATTCAAGAGAGACAAAATTTATGTTGTAGCGATTAGGCTGTGCAGCGCAACAATTGGTATCGTTGATATTAAAGTGCATAAGATGACGTGGATATAGAATTGGTTGGTATATGCAATACAACACAGTTATACAGAAAGGATACACCGATATATTGGAGCCCCCTGATGCAGCCCTATTGAAAGAGGGTGAAACTCGGCCAGAGTCGGGCTTGTTTGCTCATTCTTGTCTCTACACAATAAAGAAATCCAGATTGGACATTTGGCTGCTTATTTTGTATTTCTGCTCTCACGGCTTTGTTAAGCAGCCTTCCTTGCTGTTTTGTTAGTCCCTCTGAATGTGTGTGGCATTTGTAGTAAGCTACGGCATGCTTGCAATCTAATGTGTGAAGCCGTCTTTCTATTTCGGATTTGTGTGGCTTCGGGAAGAAGGTCAGTAAGGTGATTGGTTGAGGTGGAATGCTAGTACCACCTTGGGGAGGAAGGAAGGATGAGTTCTTAGTGTCACCTTATTGTGATGGAACTCCAGGTATGGTGAATAGTGGGCCAACGCTTGCAGTTCACGGACCCTCCTTGTTGAGGTGAGGGTGACCAGGAAGAGGACTTTCCAGGAGAGATACTTCATGTGACTGCTGGCCAGAGGTTTGAAGGGCGGGAGCATCAACTGTTCTAGGACTTAGTTGAGATCCCAAGGAACTGGTGGCTTCTGAACTGGTGGGCACAGCCATAGAATGCCCTTCATGAATCTGGAGACATGCGGGTGGCATGACACCGGGAAACCATCAAGAGGGAGGTGGTAAACTGCGATAGCGCTGACATAGAAACAGAGAAACATACTCTGACAAATGCTGTTGCTAGTCCTGCCTGGTATAGAGAGTGGAGGTATTCCAGCAGGTATTCCGGAGTGCAGGAGAAAGGATCTACTCCGTGCAGTCCGCACCACTTTGAGTATCTGACCCACTTGGCTTGGTTGTTCTTTCTGGTGGGGTACTTCCTGCAGGACACCAGTACATCTTTTGGTAGTGGTAGGTTTAGGTATGTCAATACTGTTCTTTCAATCTCCACGCTGTCAGATGGAGGGAAGTGCACATGAGGTGAAGAAGGGACCCCCCCCCCCCCCCCCCCCCCGTCCTGTGATAGTAGGTTCCAAGTGTGCTTGAGGGGGCACTGACTGCTTGGTTGATAGGTGGACTAGTTAGGCATACCACGGTTGCCAGGGCCACGCCAGAGCTATGAGAATGAGATCGGCTCTGTCCGTGATGCACTTCTGGATGGTCCTCGATATAAGCAGGATGGGGGGGGGAAGGTGTATAGCAGTCCTTCCATCCACGGGATGAGGCAAGTGTCCTGTGCTAGCCGATGCTTGCTGGGGTAGACGGAGCAGAACGCGGGCACTTTCCTGTTGTTTTCCGTGGTGAAGGTATCTATGGAGGGGTGGCCCTACACTTGAAAGAGGCAGTCTGCCACCTCCTGATTGAGTTCTCATTCGTGGGGATGGAAAATCCTGCTGAGTCTGTCTGTCTTGCGTTTCCTATGCCAGGGAGATAAGTCTCTTGGAATGCAATGGACTCCCTTTCCGCCCATTCCAAGATGCATATGGCTTCTCAGCAGAGCCTCCATGAACCAGACCCTCCTTCCTTGTTTATATAAAACAATGCTACCCAGTTGTCGATGTGGACCATGACTGTCTTTCCCCGAAGGGTGTCCCTGAACGTGCGCAAGGCATACCTGTTTGCTCGCACTTCCAACAGGTTTATTTACTACATTCTCTCCCAGTCAGACCATCGGCCTTGGGTTTGAAACTGACCTGTGTAGGCTCCCCCGACTTTGCACAAGGAGTCTTGTCAGGATGACTTGTTGAGCCAGCTGTCGGAAAGGCATTCCCATGAACAGTGTCGTAGGGTGCAGCCACCACTGAAGATCCCTTTTCATGCTTGTGGTGACCTTTACCCGTCATGACAGGGGGTGCAGATGCTGTGTCCACTGTGTTTTCAGGCCCACTGTAGTCTGTGCATATGTAGGTGCGTGTGTGGCACCACATAGACTGATGCCATGTGCCCCAGGACAGTCAATACTTGTTGGGCTGGAGTGTGTTTGACCGCCAGCAGTTGCGTAGCCAGGGTCCACAGAGCATGACCCTGGATTCCGGCAGGGACGCCTTGCCTGCTTTTGTGTTGATTACTGCCCCAATAAACTGAAGGGTTTGGGTTGGCTGTAGGCTGGACTTTTCGTAGTTGATAAACAAGCCCAACTCTTCCATGCATCGGATGGTAATTTGTAGGCTGCGTTGCAGGGAGGATGGGTCCGGAGCAACCAGCAGCCAGTCATCAAGGTAAGGAAATAGCTGTATTCCCTGTTTCCTGAGCTGGGCCATCACCACTGCTAGGCACTTGATGAACTCTTGGGGACAACGATAGTCCAAATGTGGGAGTACTTTGTATTGGAAATGGTGCCCATTAACCTGAAAGCAGAGGTACTGGCAACAGGTATGGTGGATGGGGATGTGGCATAAGTATTCCTTAGGTCTAGTGCACTCATCCAGTCATTGGGCTGTAAAAAGGGTAGGATGGACTTGAGGGAAGTCATCTTGAACTTTTCCTTGCAAATTAATCTGTTGAGCGGCCGTAGGTCCAGGATGGGACGAAGTTGTCCTGATTTTTTGGGAATGAGGCAGTATGGGGAATAAAATCACCGATTCTGCAAGGAGATGGGAAGTCGGTGGATGCAGTCCTGGTGAAGTAGTCTGGAGACCTCCTCCTTAACGGTATTCCTGCTATGCGTTCCGTCCCCTTGTAGCTGTCTGAGCTGCAGGAGGTTCGGTGTTTTGAAATTCAGGGTGTAGCCTTCCTTGATGATCTGAAGTACCCAGTGGTCGGTCATAATTTCCTCCCAGGATTGATAAAAATGGGAGTGTCTTCCTCCCACCATTAGCGGTGGAGATGGTTTGGGTGTTCCTAAAACCCTTACTGGGTTTTGGGTTGGTTGGGTCCGCGGGGCCTCGTGAAGGGCGCGAGTTATGTTGTCAACCACGGCCTTGTGTTTGTTGTGGCTGTGGTCCCCTAAGTGGCTGGTATGGCTGCAGACAAAAGGAGGGATAGTGTCTGCCCGTACGCAGTTGAGCATGTGTTCTCCAAGGGGTAGAATAATATCTTCTTCCCGCTGATTGATCTCTCAGAGTAGTAAGGGACTGCACCGTGACATTCTGTTCTTTTAGCTGGGCCACTGTCTCCCGTAGTTTATCCCCAAAACGGTTGTCTGGGAGATAGGGGAGGTCAGCGAACTTCTCATGTACATCCTCCCTGATAGCACTCACCTGTAGCCACACCAAATTTCTGGCTGCAATAGCTCCCTCTGTGATTCTAGCTGATGTATCAAATACCTCATAAATGGTGAGGAGCAAGTGGCATAGGTGTTCCTCTGTCGCATGCAGCTGGGCCAGTGGGTTTCCATCCAGGTTAGATTTCATTACTACAGGCTTCAGGGATTGGAAAATCTTGTACAAGTATTGGGTGATATAAAATGGTGCTCTGTATTTTGGCATCCAGCGTTGTAGCCTGGAAAGTGTTTCTTCCGAAGCTGTCCAAATTCTTGTTGTTCTTCCCTGGAGGCGTATTGGAGTGCAGTTGTGATTTTTTTTGCTCTCTTCATGGCTGACTCCACCACGATGGATGCATGGGGGAGCTGGACCGTGCTTTAAAAGGGTGATGCATGCATCCGGAATTTCAAGTCTGTTTTGCAGGATGTCACTGGCCCCGACAAGGAAGACTGCCACGCTCTAGTCATTATATTATTTAGGACCACATGTGAGGGCAATATAGTTGGCTCTGCTGCTGTCTCAAATATGCGTATACCCAGGACTTCTGCTCGTGGGTCCGGCGCCTTCCTGGTTTCTAGTTTGAGAACATTCCCCACAAACTTGGAGTAAGAGAGGTCTTCTGGTGGGGAGACAGGCCGAGGCTGTTCCTCCAGGGGGTCAGAGGGATAACCTATCGAGGAGCCAGGAGATGTAGAGGATGACTCACATGTGAAAGCTTCCTGAGGTACATTTTGAGGGGGGCTTAATACCGGCTAGTCGGTGTCCTTGCTTGTGAAAATGGAGCCCTGCGGGGGGAATACTCTCCCTGCCTTCTGCCCTGATGTTGTTCCACAGACGAAAGAAACTGTCAGTATTTGCGAGATTTGTGACATTACCTGGGAGGCCAGGGTTCCTTGTGGTCTAGGGGAAGGTTCACTTGGAGCCCTCAGGGAGGCAATGCTGCCAGTAGAATATCTGAGTCAAGGCCTCTGGGCATATAGGCACCTGTTCTACAAAGGGGGCCCGCTTGTGCCTTTTTTCCAAGGGCTCCTGAAGATGTGGCTGTTCTCATTTGCACCTAGATGCAAAATACAGATCTGAGAACATCCTGGATGAAAGGGAAGATCCTGTTGACCTGTGGCCTGACGTCAGTTCTACATCTGAGAATACGAGCTCCAGTTCCGGACCAGGGGCCCCATGCAAGGCTGGCAGCTGTGCTGTAAGCGACAAGCCCTTATCCGATGGAGAGGCATGTGGGACCTGATGGTCTGTGCATCTCCCCAGCTTCGATGAACTCTCCGCATAGTGCTCCGGGGATGGATCCCTGTGTCAGTGCATCGATGCATCAACTTTCAAAAGGGAAACTTTGAGAAAATGAGAAAAATTGTTAGAAAAAAACTGAAAGGAGCAGCTACAAAAGTAAAAAATGTCCAAGAGGCGTGGTCATTGTTAAAAAATACCATTCTAGAAGCACAGTCTAGATGCATTCCACACATTAAGAAAGGTGGAAAGAAGGCAAAACGATTACCGGCATGGTTAAAAGGGGAGGTGAAAGAAGCTATTTTAGCCAAAAGTTCTTCAATCAAAAACTGGAAGAAGGATCCAACAGAAGAAAATAGGATAAAACATAAACGTTGACAAGTTAAATGTAAGACATTGATAAGACAGGCTAAGAGAGAATTTGAAAAGAAGTTGGCTGTAGAGGCAAAAACTCACAGTAAAAACTTTTTTAAATATATCCGAAGCAGAAAGCCTGTGAGGGAGTCAGTTGGACCGTTAGATGATCGAGGGGTTAAAGGGGCACTTAGAGAAGATAAGGCCATCGCGGAAAGATTAAATGATTTCTTTGCTTCGGTGTTTACTGAAGAGGATGTTGGGGAGGTACCTGTAATGGAGAAGGTTTTCATGGGTAATGATTCAGATGGACTGAATCAAATCACGGTAAACCTAGAAGATGTGGTAGGCCTGATTGACAAACTGAAGAGTAGTAAATCACCTGGACCGGATAGTATACACTAGGGATGTGCAGAGCAAAAGTTTATGTTCATAAGTCCATAAGTCGAAAGGGGGGGTCATTTGCGGTCAATATGGACATATGGAGAATTCCATAAGTTGAGTCTATGTCCATATGTGCAAATAAAAATGTAAACCCCTCACCCTCCTTAATCCCCCCCCCCCCCAAAAGACTTACCAAAACTCCCTGGTGGTCCAGCGGGGTCAGGACGCCATTTCTGAACTCCTTTGCAAGGAGCACGTGACGTCGGCGTCACGTCGGAGTGACGCGACGTCACGTGATTCCCCGCGGGTTCGCTCCGGGACCCTCGTTGGGCCCAAAAGGAACTTTTGGCCAGCTTGGGGGGGCCTCCTGACCCCCCCAAGCTGACCAAAAGTTCCTTTTGGGTCCAACGAGGGTCCCGGAGCGAACCCGCGGGGAATCACGTGACCACGGCGCCACGTCGGAGTGACGCGGCGTCACGTGATTCCCCGCGCGATCGCTCCGGGGGACCCTCGTTGCACCCAAAAGGAACTTTTGGCCAGCTTGGGGGGGCCTCCTGACCCCCCCAAGCTGGCCAAAAGTTCCTTTTGGGTGCAACGAGGGTCCCCCCGGAGCGAACCCGCGGGGAATCACGTGACGTCGGCGCCACGTCGGAGTGACGCGGCGTCACGTGATTCCCCGCGGGTTCGCTCCGGGACCCTCGTTCGGCCCAAAAGGAACTTTTGGCCAGCTTGGGGGTGTCAGGAGGCCCCCCCAAGCTGGCCAAAAGTTCCTTTTGGGCCGAACGAGGGTCCCGGAGCGAACCCGCGGGGAATCACGTGACGCCGCGTCACTCCGACGTGGCGCCGACGTCACGTGCTCCTCGCAAAGGAGTTCAGAAATGGCGTCCTGACTCCTCGCTGGATCACCAGGGAGTTGTGGTAAGTCTTTGGGGGGGGGGGATTAAGGAAGGTGAGGGGTTTAAATTTTTATTTTGGATCAACAATCGCGATTTCCATCGTATTCAACATAGCTATGTTGAATACGTTGGAAATCCGATCGTTTTCGCCTCATCACTTTTTTAAGTTAAAAAAAAAAAAGTAGCGTTTTACATTTAAGTTCAAAACGAATGCACACCCCTAGTATACACCCCAGAGTTCTGAAGGAACTAAAAAATGAAATTTCGGACCTATTAGTAAAAATTTGTAATCTATCATTAAAATCATCCATTGTACCTGAAGACTGGAGGATAGCAAATGTAACCCCAATATTTAAAAAGGGCTCCAGGGGCGATCCGGGAAACTACAGACCGGTTAGCCTGACTTCAGTGCCAGGAAAAATAGTGGAAAGTGTTCTAAACATCAAAATCACAGAGCATATAGAAAGACATGGTTTAATGGAACAAAGTCAGCATGGCTTTACCCAGGGCAAGTCTTGCCTCACAAATCTGCTTCACTTTTTTGAAGGAGTTAATAAACATGTGGATAAAGGTGAACTGGTAGATGTAGTATACTTGGATTTTCAGAAGGCGTTTGACAAAGTTCCTCATGAGAGGCTTCTAGGAAAAGTAAAAAGTCATGGGATAGGTGGCGATGTCCTTTCGTGGATTGCAAACTGGCTAAAAGACAGGAAACAGAGAGTAGGATTAAATGGACAATTTTCTCAGTGGAATGCCTCAGGGATCTGTATTGGGACCCTTACTTTTCAATATATTTATAAATGATCTGGAAAGAAATATGAGTGAGATAATCAAATTTGCAGATGACACAAAATTGTTCAGAGTAGTTAAATCACAAGCAGATTGTGATAAATTGCAGGAAGACCTTGTGAGACTGGAAAATTGGGCATCCAAATGGCAGATGAAATTTAATGTGGATAAGTGCAAGGTGATGCATATAGGGAAAAATAACCCATGCTATAATTACACAATGTTGGGTTCCATATTAGGTGCTACAACCCAAGAAAGAGATCTAGGCGTCATAGTGGATAACACATTGAAATCGTCGGTGCAGTGTGCTGCGGCAGTCAAAAAAGCAAACAGAATGTTGGGAATTATTAGAAAGGGAATGATGAATAAAACGGAAAATGTCATAATGCCTCTGTATCGCTCCATGGTGAAGACCGCACCTTGAATACTGTGTACAATTCTGGTCGCCGCATCTCAAAAAAGATATAATTGCAATGGAGAAGGTACAGAGAAGGGCTACCAAAATCATAAGGGGAATGGAACAGCTTCCCTATGAGGAAAGACTAAAGAGGTTAGGACTTTTCAGCTTGGAGAAGAGACGACTGAGGGGGGATATGATAGAGATGTTTAAAATCATGAGAGGTCTAGAACGGGTAGATGTGAATCGGTTATTTACTCTTTCGGATAGTAGAAAGACTAGGGGGCACTCCATGAAGTTAGCATGGGGCACATTTAAAACTAATCGGAGAAAGTTTTTTTACTCAACGCACAATTAAACTCTGGAATTTGTTGCTAGAGGATGTGGTTAGTGCAGTTAGTATAGCTGTGTTTAAAAAAGGATTGGATAAGTTCTTGGAGGAGAAGTCCATTACCTGCTATTAAGTTCACTTAGAGAATAGCCACTGCCATTAGCAATGGTTACATGGAATAGACTTAGTTTTTGGGTACTTGCCAGGTTCTTATGGCCTGGATTGGCCACTGTTGGAAACAGGATGCTGGGCTTGATGGACCCTTGGTCTGACCCAGTATGGCATTTTCTTATGTTCTTAACCGTTGTTCTCCTATGCCTAGATCCTGTGTCGTGTTTCTAAAGCTTCGATGCATGTACGTTAGCGTGGCATCTGGTGGCTATGTCTGCGTCGCCAGACACTTGCCTGGGCCTTGAAATTGCGGATGTTCCAGCGCTCCCTGCGTTGAGACGGCGTGGGCACGCTTCTGCGGGACCTTTGAGTCACCTGAGGGACCTGCTGTAGAGGCTCATTTTTGTCCTCGATCTCAGGTGTTCCCAGCTGGACCCTGGAGAGGGCTCTGTAGCACAGAATCCTGTTGCTCCCTCCTTCAGCTTCTTTATCTTTGCTGTCCGCTGCCTGTGTGCTCCTAGGGATATGCGGCCGCAGTCCCTGCAGCAGGATGGGTCATGGTCGGGCCCCAGGCAAATATAACAGAGCACATAGCCATCTGTTACAGACATCACCTTTCCGCACTGGCAGAACTTAAAGCCAGGTGGTCTCTGCATCACCACTTTGCTGTTTTGCAGCAGCATAATCCTAAAAAATGCTAAGTTGTAGCCAAAAAAATGGCAACAGGTGAGGAGAGAGGAGCTCCATATGCAGCCTGCAACAGGAAAGAACAAGACTGAGGCAAGATGGGAGCTGTGTGGGAGAGGGCTGCTCTGTGTACTTTGAGGAGCTCCGCCTCCAAGAGGAGGGGAGGATGTTCCCAGGCAGCATGGCTAATTCTGCCTGCTTATCTGTGGGGAAAATGGGATAGCTCTGCTCGCAGTACACTCTGGTCCAAGACTGGTAGACACTGACATTGTTCCTCATTCCTTCCTTCCTCCATGGAAACTGGTACTGTCTCCCCTAGCTGCTGCAAGTGGTTCACTGTGGCGTGAAATGCCACCTATTTGGCGTGGGGAGCACAAGAGGAGACAATGTAGACTTCCCATACCTGGTGAAAAAATTCTAATGCGTGGCCATCTTTTTTCCCTTCTAAGGACCCCTGGTCAGTTGTGGTTCTGATGCATGCCACACACAAGTGGACTAATTGCCCCCGGACAGCCAGAAGTGTGGTCAAACCTTGCTTCCTTATAAGGACTTAGCTCCCCAAAGACTTAGGGGTATCTCTGGTTGGATTCTGTCCACCTTGAAAGAACTGGGTCTTGGCCGAGCTTTGCATTGTACTGCCGAAGGGCATCTGTTCTGCTATCTCCTATAGTCTGTAAAACACAAACGGACTGGAAAGGAATCCCTCCCCGGCTTGTCCTCCAGCCATTTCTGCCTGTTGGACTCTCCCAGATGCTTCACCAGCTGCTCTCAATCCTTCCTGAACAATAGTTTGTCCTTGAATGGAAGAGTACCTGGTAGTTTGACCAGTTTCTTAACTATAGCAGCTGCCTGGTTGAAACTGCTGACAACATAATTCAGGATGATGTTCTAACCAAGTCATACATTTTATCTGCCCCATAGGCTACCACTGCCTCAAAGCGCTCTCCCTGCTTCATCAAGGATGAAGAAGAGGTCTCCTTCACTTGTAAGTGCTGAACCCAGCACCAACACGCTCTCTACATCAAACTGCTGCATATGCAGCCCGACTATCCAAAGCAGAAACCTCAAAAAACCTATTGAGGTGAACTTCCAGGATTTGGTTCCTTTTGAAACCAACAGCCCCATCTTTCAGCACAGCAGACCCTGCAACTCGAATGGTATACTTTATTTTTGCTTGGTCACTGCTGAGAATGAAGCGTCTACCTTCGAAAGTATCAAAAAGTTCAAGTGTCTCCTGCAGTAACAGGTACCACTCTGCCATTACCCTTCCAACTTTCAGATTGGTCTCCAAGGTTTCTCACCCCAATGCCCAACTTATTTACTGCCTTGTAGAAGGAAAAGGCTCGATCCGGACCATGACGGGATCCACTCTGTCCTGGTCTGACTGTTCCTGAGGAAGCCCAATGCCTAGTTCCTTGCAAAAATGTTGTCCCCTTTGGCTATCAGCACTTGCTCTGGATCTGAAATGTCCTGCATGGACTCTGCCCCTGGTGCCTCAGCTGTCGACCCATCATCATTTTTGAAGTCCTCAGACAACTCTGGGGCTATCCCCCCAAACTGAGCACCCTCCAGGTGTTAGATGATGCCTTTGGGCTGGTCACCTTGGCCTGCTTTGCAGGTTGTGTACTACCTTGCTGCTGACCTTGGGTATGAGGCCACTGCTCCCCTGCTGCCTATGCAAGCTAGATAGGCTCTATCAAGATATACCACACATTCTGAGGGAAAAGGCCTGAGAAGCCCCATGATCCTCATGTATCTAGGCCTCCTCATTTTACAGAGGCTACCTTCTCACTGTGGACTCTGCACGGCTTGCTGATAAGGGAGGAATCCCTTGAACATAGATATGCCATAACTGGGTCAGACCAGGGTCTATCAGCCCAGCATCCTGTTTCCACAGTGGCCAATCCAGGCCATAAGAAACCTGGCAAGTACCCCCCCAAAACTAAGTCTATTTCATGGTTACCAGTTGCTAATAATAGCAGTGGCTATTTCTAAGTCAACTTAATTAATAGGCAGGTAAATGGAATTCTCTCAAAGAACTTATCCAATACTTTTTAAAACACAGCTATACTAATTGCCTTACCACATCCTCTGGCAACAAAATTCCAGAGTTTAATTGTGCATTGAGTGAAAAAGAAATTTCTCCAATTAGTTTTAATGTGCCCCATGCTAACTTCATGGAGTGCCCCCTAGTCCTTTTTACTATCCGAAAGAGTAATAACCAATTCACATCTACCCGTTCTAGAACTTCTCATGATTTTAAACACTTATCATATCCCCCTCAAGCCGCCTCTTCTCCAAACTGAAAAGTCCTAACCTCTGTAGTCTTTCCTCAAAGGGGAATTGTTCCATCCCCTTATCATTTTGGTTGCCCTTCTCTGTACCTTTCCATCGCAAATTATATCTTTTTTGAGATGCGGCGACCAGAATTGTACACAATATTCAAGGTGCGGTCTCACCATGGAGCGATACAGAGGCATTATGACATTTTCTGTTTTATTCACCATTCCCTTTCTAATAATTCCCAACATTCTGTTTGCTTTTTTAACTGCTGCAGCACACTGAACCAACTATTTCAATGTGTTATCCCCCCTCATCCCCCCCCCCCAGCAGCAATCTCACAACCCCTTAAGTGGAAACTCCTGTTAAGAGTTTGTTTTTGTTTTTTTAAGGCCAGACTACAGGATTTACAGTGCTACCCTCTGCTGGAGACAGAGGAATAGGGAGGGACTGCAGGTTGCAGTCTAGGTTATGTGATGGTGTTAGTAAAGCTTTTCTTCTCTGTCTCCCTCTGCTGGCAGGGAGGTAAAACCCAGGCGGTCTGGACCGATCTGGGGTATGAACAGGAACTGAATCTCTTCAACTGCCCACTCACTGATGCCATTACCAGGTACCACTCCGCCTTGGCAAGGTGGCCATTTCCTTTCGTGTAGCAGATGGACTCAAAACAAGTGGGATATAGTGTGCTCGTGCTAGCAGTTTGAGACGGATCTGACGTCAGCACGGGTACATATACCCCCACAGGAAGTGTAGCAATTCAGTAATTTCCGTCTCCAAAGGAGTTTGGAGCTCGCTGAGCGTGTTTCCAAATTCTACATGACTAAATTCATAGAAGACACCTACCTGAAGACGAGCCCCGCACTCCTGCGGTGATACCAGTCGGTCCCTCCCCCAGTTGTTTCCCGAGGCGATTTCCGTGGTCCCTCGAAGGTAAGTGCCTCGGTCCGGTGGCCAACTCGCGGCAGGGACCTAGCCCCCGAGTGAGAAGGGCTCTGGCGCGGCATAGAGGCAGCCTCGGTCCCGGCGTGGACTTGGCCCCCGAGCGAGACGAATTCGGGTGCAGCCCAGAGGCAGCGGGTGCACTTCCTCGAGCGCGGCAGTGACGGTACTTACCCTCTCCCCCCGCAGCCGGAGACCGCCCGGGTCGCAACCGGAAAGCGCCGAAGACAAGGTAAGGCATACATCTTTACTTGGTCTCCGAGGAAGTGAGGCTTTGCAGAGTCTGCCTAGGTGGCAATCCGCCACGGAGGTCGCCATTTTTCTGCCTGGTTTGTTAGGCGCACGCTGCTACGCGCACGGCGTTAGGCGCGCATTGCTTAGGCGCACGGTGTAAAGCGTCCGTTCCTAGTGTCCGGGGTGTTCCCTGAGGAACTGGCAAGTACGCTGGGCACATAGGGAGTCTGCTTCCTCGCTCTGTGTAGCTCTGAGGTTGCATGCTGAGCAGAGGCTCATGCCTGATGTTGGAGGGGCCAGCTCCGCTGATGCCTGGGCTCTCTTACGCTCCATGTGCGTCTAGGAACGGACGCTTTACACCATGCGCCTAAGCAATGTGCGCCTAACAGCGTACTTGCCAGTTCCTCAGGGAACACCCCGGACCTAGCCGGCAGTAGTGAGCAGCCGGGGACCCCGAGGGACCTGGTACCCCTCAGACCAGATCCTGCTTCGCTCTCCTGGGTGGAATTATTCAAGGGGATTCATGCCTTTGTCTCAATGCAGGCTGCTCCCCGAGCGGGTCCATACATACCGGATGACCCGGCCCCTGGACCCTCAAGGCCTAGGCACGGCCATGCGCCACCCAGGACCCCCACTTATGGGGATTCCGATTTTCCTGAGGAAGACGAGGAGTCCCCCGAGGAGGGTGAACTTCCCTCGGGGGTTGAACCATAATCGGACCATGAGGCGCTTCTTCTTGAGAGGGGATCTCCCAGGCCTGATCTCTCAATGCCTGTCGGAACTGGCTCTTCCGGGCCATGATGCCCCAGAGGAACCGAGAATGAACCCCCTGCTGGAGGGCCTGCGCCAAACGTCTCACCATTTTCCCCTCCTACAAGTAGCTCAGCAGCTAATCGATCTGGAATGGAATACGCCGGAGGCCTCATTCAAAGGGGGTCGTGCCTTGGCTGGCATCTATCCATTAGTCCCGGCAACCAAGAAGAAGCTGGCGTGCCCCCAGGTAGACGCCATGGTTAACGCAATTGTGAAGCGCACCACCATTCCGGTGGAGGGGGGGACGGCCCTCAAGGATACACATGACCGGCGCATGGACACCATTCTGAAACAAGCCTTTGAGGTGGCAGCCATGTCCCTACGGATTGCGACCTGCTGCACCGTGGTGACACGTTCCTGTTTATCACAGGTTAGGAGCAACACCCCGGGAGAAGAAATGGAATCAGCTCTCTCATTCCTCACTGATGCAGCCTCCGACCTAGTCCGTACGGCAGCCAAGGGAGTGTCATCCTCAGTGGCGGCCAGGAGACAGCTCTGGCTGCGTAATTGGTCGGCCAACTCCTCCTCCAAGATGCACCTCACGAGAATGCCCTTTGAGGGATCCCTCCTGTTCGGCAGTGACCTTGAGAAGCTGGCCAATAAATGGGGCACCTCTCCATTACCCCGTCTACCAGAAGAGCGGTCAAGGAGGAACCAGCACCCATTCCCCAGACCATCCAGAGGTAGAAACTCTCAGCGCTTCAACCCTTACAGGACTCGCTACCAAGCACCTCGTTCGCAGGCCAGGAACCAGTCCTTTCGGCCTAAGCACAACAAGAGGGGAACCGGCTCGGGTTCGGGTCCTGGCCGTACCCCACAATGACAATCAGCCGACCCATCCGGGGGCCGCGGCCATAGGGGGTAGGCTGTCCCTCTTCTACCGCAGGTGGGTCGAGATTACCTTGGATCAGTGGGTCCTCGCCATCATCCGAGAGGGGTATTACCTGGATTTTCTTCGGCTTCCGCTGGACAGGTTTGTGGAATCTCCTTGTTCGCCCATCAAGAGGACGGCCCTAGACGTCACTTTGCGGAGGCTCCTGTCCCTAAAGGCCATAATCCCAGTGCCTACAAGGGAGACGAATTCTGGGCATTATTCCATTTATTTCATCGTGCCCAAGAAGGAGGGCACTTTCCGGCCCATCCTGGACCTCAAGTCAGTCAACCGATACCTGCGAGTCCCCAGCTTTCGCATGGAAACTCTGAGGTCTGTCAAAAATTCAGTACAGCCAGGGGAGTTTCTCACATCCCTAGATCTGTCAGAAGCCTACCTGCATATCCCAATCCACCGGGATCATCAGCGCTATTTACGCTTCAAGGTCCTGGACCAGCACTTCCAGTTCCGAGCTTTACCCTTCGGGTTAGCCACCGCGCCACGGACCTTTACCAAGGTCATAATAGTAGTGGCAGCGTCCCTCAGGAAGGAGGGAATCCTCGTCCATCCCTACCTGGACGATTGGTTGATCCGGGCGAAGTCACCAGAGGAGAGCCGCCAGGCATCCAACAGAGTTATAGCTCTTCTGGAAAGCCTAGGATGGATTGTAAACTTGAACAAGAGTTCCCTACAGCCTTCTCAGTCGCTGAAATACCTAGGAGTCCGATTCGACACCCAGGAAGACAAGGTCAGCCTGACCTCCAAGAGAAGATCAAAGCTCCGGAATCGTCTGAAAGCTCTGCTGCGCGCCACCCGGCCCACAGCTTGGGATTACTTACAGGTCCTCGGCCTTATGGCATCCACTCTGGAAGTGATACCATGGGCGCGGGCTCATATGAGACCATTACAACGCGCCCTCCTATCTCGATGGAGCCCACGATCACAGAACTACACCACACACCTACCTCTACCAACCAGAGTGCGGAATCAGATACGGTGGTGGTTGCAGCCCGGCCACATGAGCCGGGGGTCAAGAATGTCCTCCCCAACCTGGACCCTGCTCACTGCGGATGCCAGCCTGAACGGATGGGGAGCACATTGTGAAGAACTCACTGCCCAAGGGCGGTGGAACAGAGAAGAGTCGGGATGGAACATCAACCGACTAGAGGCACGGGCAGTCAGGCTAGCGTGCCTGCGATTTGCCCACAGACTTCGCAACAGAGCGGTCAGAGTGATGTCAGACAATGCCACCACGGTGGCATACATCAACCGACAGGGCGGAACCAGAAGCCAACAGATATCCCTAGAAATAGCCCCCCTGATGACTTGGGCGGAAGCAAATCTCCAGGACATCTCCGCCGTCCACATCGCCAGGAAGGACAACGCCACGGCAGACTTCCTCAGCAGAGAAAGCCTAAATCCAGGGGAATGGCAGCTGTCGCCCACAGCTTTCCAGATGATTGTGGATCGGTGGGAGACGCCGGGCATGGACCTACTAGCGGACAGGTCCAACGCTCAAGAACCCAGATATTTCAGCCGCAGGCGGGATCCTCTCTCCCAGGGGATCGATGCCCTGGTACAGCCATGGCCTCAGGGGATCCTGCTATATGCCTTTCCTCCATGGCCCCTGCTGGGCGCCATTATACACAAGATTCAGCAGCACAGAGGCCTAGTTCTTCTAGTGGCACCGGACTGGCCAAGAAGACCCTGGTACGCAGACATGAGAAGACTACTGGCAGGGAATCCACTACCCCTGCCTCCACACAGGGACCTGCTGCTGCAAGGTCCCATCCTCCACGAGGATCCAGCTCAATTCTCTCTTATGGTCTGGCCCTTGAGAGGGCTCGACTGAAGAAAAGAGGATACTCGGGGTCGGTAATAGATACCCTCCTCCGAGCACGCAAGTTCTCCACATCACTAACATATATAAGGATCTGGAGAGTATTTGAAGCCTGGTGTGAAACTCACGGCACCAATCCACATGCCACTAAGATCCCTATCATTTTGGATTTCCTGCAAGATGGACTTCAGAAGGGTCTGTCCCTCAGTTCCATCAAAGTTCAAGTGGCAGCGCTTTCCTGCTACGGTCCCCGGAGTGACGGCAACAGCATCGCCACACACCCAGACGTTTCACGTTTCCTGAAAGGAGTCAAACACATTTGCCCGCCACTGAAGTGGCCGGTGCCCCTGTAGAACCTCAACCTAGTGTTGGAATTTCTAGCGGGATCTGCCTTCAGACCACTTCGGGGCCTGTCTCTCCGTTTGTTGACCTTGAAGATGGTATTCTTGCTGGCTGTATGTTCAGCACGCCGCATCTCAGAGCTACAAGCACTGTCCTGCCGTGATCCGTTTCTCAGAATCACTCCAGAGGCTATCCATCTTCGCACGGTTCCTTCCTTCTTACCCAAAGTAGTCTCACAATTTCACCTCAACCAAACCATATCCTTGCCAACCATGGAAGGTTTGAAGAAGTCAGAAGAAGGTCGAATACTGCGTCATCTTGACATCGGCAGAATACTGGCCAGATCCTTGGAAATGTCAGATGTAGTACGAAAGACGGACCATCTGTTCATCCTTCACAGCGGGAAGAAGCAAGGAGAAGCAGCCTCTCTGTCAACCATCGCCCGCTGGATCAAAGAAGTTATCAAGGCGGCTTATATGCAGAGGCAGGAAAACCACCACCTCTACGGGTCAAGGCTCATTCTACCAGAGCGCAAGCGGCCTCTTGGGCAGAAACTAGGATGCTGTCGCCTGCAGAAATATGTAAAGCGGCAACCTGGTCCTCCCTCCATACCTTCTCCAGATTCTACCATCTGGATGTCCAGGCCAGGGAGGACACAGCATTTGCAAGGGCAATCTTAATCGGTCCTTGGGCAGCCTCCCACCCAGTCCGGGAGTAGCTTTTGTACATCCCACTTGTTTTGAGTCCATCTGCTACACGAAAGGAAATGTGGAGATTACTTACCTGATAATCTCCTTTTCCTTAGTGTAGGCAGATGGACTCAGCATCCCGCCCGGTTGCCGGTATACATGGGGATTCACCGACTCACGGTAAGCCATGTTTCCTTAGATAGGGCATCCACCCTGCCGGGTGTCGACGCCTTCCGGTTAAGAACACTGGCGGTCTCCAGCTACCATAAATTGGTCGGGGTAATCCTGTTTATTTAAACGATCGGTCAGTCACACATATATCCATAACAGCTTTTGCAAGGAAGATTACTGAGTTGCTTCACTTCCTGTGGGGGTATATGTACCCGTGCTGACGTCAGATCCGTCTCCAACTGCTAGCACGAGCACACTATACCCACTTGTTTTGAGTCCATCTGCCTACACTAAGGAAAAGGAGATTATCAGGTAAGAAATCTCAACATTAGCTGCTGGTAAGAGCTCTAGCACAGCATTGGACTAGCTCACCCTAGCATCATTTTGGGCTAATATGGATGACAAAAATATCAAAGCCTCTGAAAGTCAGCTAAATTACAAAAGAATGACAGAACTAGGTACATGAAGGTGTAATATTTTATTTCAAACAAAACAAAGTAAATCTTTTTCAGTCCACTACGCTTTCTGATTTAATGCTTTGTTAGGTAGTGGACTGATAATGAAAACAGCAGATCCTACCACCACAGAATGGTACAGTGATCAAAGACTACTTCCAATTACCAGCCCCAGCAGGATTATGGTAAAAGCCTCTGGATTGGCTGATTTAAGAGACTTTTACCTGCAGGTAGAGGCCAGCTTGCCTTTGCTTCAGCTCCCCCATCCTTTCAAACCATTTTATTGCACTTTGTGTAGGGGGAAGGAGGTAGGCATAGGTACGGATAGTGAAGCAGCAGCAGTCTCATAGGCTCAGCCATGCTGTTCTTTCTGTAGGCAAAGGGTGGGGCAATATAAACTCCTCCCACAGCTACAATGGGGTAGATATTCAAACAAGTCTGACTTATCTGCCTAAGTGGCTGCTGCTGAGTATTCAGTTATACCACTTAGCCAACTAGCAGGGCCATACAGTACAGTGCGCTCAGGTGGAGTGCACTGTTAACCGGAATTTGGATGCGCGTTTTCGACACGCTAGCTTTATTCCTTATTCAGTAAGGGGTAAGAGCGCGTCAAACACATGTCCAAAACCCCCCCCCCAGAGGCTAATAGCACCCGCAACATGCAAATGCATGTTGCGGGTGCTATTAGGTATTCCCATGCAATACAGAAAGTAAAATGTGCAGCCAAGCCGCACATTTTACTTTAAGAAATTAGTGCCTGCCCAAAGGTAGGCGCTAATTTCTGTAGGCGCTGGGGAAGTGCACAGTTCTTACTGCTTTTCTGTGCACCCTCTGACTTAATATCATGGTGATATTAAATCGGAGGTCCCAAAAGTTAAAATTTTAAAAAAATTTTTAAATGGGCCCGCGCGTTGAAAACCAGATGCTCAAGTTTGCTGGGGTCCGGTTTCCGAACCCATGCCTGTCAGTGGGTTTGAGAAGTGACGCTAGCAATATTGAGTGTTGGCTGTCAAACCCGCTGACTGCCGCAGCTCCTGTCCAAAAAGAGACGCTAGGGCTGCACTAGTGTCCTTAGCGCCTCTTTTTACCACAGGCCCTAATTTAAATAAATTCAGTAACTGAATCGCGCGCATAGGAGAGTGGCCTCGCTCCCGTAATTTTTACCGTATTGGCCTGTAAGTGACTTCTCCTGCTAACTAGTTATGTGTACAGTCAGGGGCTGTAACGGGGCCGTGCCAGAGAAGTAGCACTATTCGGCCTGCTCTGGCTCAGATGAATAAAACTTGTCTGGCTAAGCAACGATTTAGCTGAAGCTTTTCCTCTAAGTGAGAAGGCTGTTCTTTGACTATATACCCCAAGCCTAGGCCGTATGTATTACGTGAGGAGAAGAGCTTTGTCCATTCACCAGAAAAAGAAGAGCAGGCTGGGGGGTTTCTAGCCATGCGATGCTGCTGCTGTGCTCGTCCCCTATTCCATTTAATAAATTAACATGGTGGGTGCACAAGGCTCCAGGCAGTCCAGCTACAATCCTAAATACAACAGAGCAGGGCCACAAACTCAAAGTCTCGTTGTGGCTTCATTAGCCCAACAGTGGGTGACTGCCATGTTCAGGGATGGGGCTCGCGCTCTCTAGGAAACCAGCAGTTTTGCAGACAGTACCTGACCCCAGCTCCTAGCACTGGCGTCCCCTCAGTATTGCACAGTAATTTATCACCACCACCGCCATCCCATGAACAGTGATGGCCCTACCAAAGTGGCTCACCCAAGTTTTATTTAACACAACAGCAGTGACTTCTCCAATATAAATTTTCAGCAGGGAATATAAAATATTTAAAACATTTCCTCCACTCTTTTCTTGTGGGGGGTGCAAGTCATGGGGAAATGAGATTTATTCCTGCCTCAGCTCCAGCACCACCTTCTTCACAGCTGATTTTGAAGCAGCAGGGATCGCATACAATGCACGAGGAAAAAACTTACATAGGTTCACAGTGTGCAGCAGAGGTAAGGGCTGCGTTCGTTGCTCACAGCATTTACAGTTGTACCTTATCTACTCTTAACCCCTTACAGGGCACAGTGGGGTTACCTGCTCCTTATACACCAGAAAAGCACTGCAGGTGAGAGCAGCAGGATTCAACCAGCACCTTTAGATCCTGTTTCTGGGATGGACTGGCCACGCTTTATCTTTGTGCTAGAGACCTCTGTGTAAACCAGCTCCCCCATGCCAATCCTGCAGCAGCAGCATTCACAGAGTCAAACTGCCCTCTGCCACTCCCGGCTGCTGCTCTCCACTCTCAGGCAGCATTTAGAAGCAGGTGTGGCACATGGCATTTTGAGAAGAACAAGATGGCAGGCAGCAGGGATTGCACACACTGATGCTCTAGGATACCCTACCTCTATTTTTTTGTATTTTATAATAGCCATCTTACTGTTTAATGGATGCTGCTCCCACTCAGGCCCCCATCCAGACAGCAAGACTACCCCTCCTGCATCACATACAGATAACAGCAGCCTTCAGGCTACAGGCCTGTTCCTAAAAACAGCAAATTCAGTGCATGGCAGGAACCAAGCCCAGTACCTTGCAGAATGGCATTTGTGACTTTCTTCCATCCAAAGCTGTAAAGTATTTTTCAACAGACAGACATTTCATATATAAACAGGGTAAGAGGCACAAAGTGTCAGTGTAACCTACTGAGATGATGCACAGTATCCCTGCCCCTAGAGAAGAACAAACCTCTTTAAAGGCATGAAGGAGGTGGACCTTGTCCAGCAGGAGGTAAGAATGCCCCACTAGGTTTTGCTGCAAGAGAAGAGGCGGCTCCCTTTCATGCTCTAAACTGGGAATCCTGCTGGGCCACACCCTTTCCCTCCCCTCCCCACACGCTGTGGTGAAGGACCCATCGGGCAGTACCACAAGACCTGTGCGGCCCAAAGAAAGGCTGGGGTCTAAGAGCAGACAATGCCCCCCTCTGGTCCTAGCAGGGCGTGCGGCCTCCAACAACACAAAACAACTCATTCAGGACCTTTGTCCAAAAAACTTTCTGCACTCTGTGCCTACTGAAGGCAGGGCCTGGCCTGGGGCCTGATCTTCTTTTAACTCCCACTCGCCCTCTGCTGCTGCACCAAGCAACTTAAACCGCCCAGGCAGGGCTCAGCTCAGACCCTCTAGCTCAGCCTGGTCTTTTAACTCACAGTTTCTTATGGTAAAATGGGAACAGCCATCTAGGAAGTGTAAAAAGAGAGGTAGCGGGGCCTGACTAGGTCATCAGTTTTACCAAGCCCTGCAGCAATGGAGGAGAGAGAGGTACCCCAGAAGCACAGAATTAAAGTTACAGGAACAGTGCAGGCTTTTCAGTGTGAAAGGTTTCATTCTCCACCTCTGCTTGCCTGCAGTGCTTGTGAATATTTGATTCCCACATCTCACCCTGCCTACTGAATGAGTGGAAATTGCACGTGGTTTCTCACTGGCCCCTGTTGTAACTTCTAACGGAGGCAAGGCAGGTCTTAGGCCAAGGCCTTTCCAAAAAAAACAACTTAAGAACTTCCCGTCTTTGTACCAGAAATAGAAGAGAAGTATGACAAAAAGTTAAAAAACAAACCAGCCCTAAAATCTCTTCCTTAAAACAAAAGGTTGCCCAGTCCCTTGTTTGCTGGGGGTGCAGGTTCCCCTCGCTGGAGTGCCAGATGTGCTCCTCTTCACACGTTGGCGGCTGCCAGCTGGAATCGGCTGTCTTCTGAGATCCCATACTGCTCCAAGGGGTCCTGCAGGCCAAAGAAAACACTAATAAAGCCCTGGCACCTGCTTTTAGAAAGCATTTCCCTGCTTAAACATTGCTAGAATATTAATTACATTTCCGCACATGAATACTCTTGAGAATTACCCCCTCTCTGAATGAGTGGAAGTAATCCCAAAATACCTGCTGCTGAGGGGGAGGACGGGAGAACAGAGCCGCCCCTGCCCGAGAGAGCTCAGCCCTATGTCATGGTGCATGCTGTGCCCAGGCTGTTATGGCCACAGTTGGCACTGGTCCAGGGCCTGTGTGCACCACGGCAGGAGAAAGATACATGGCGCCTCACTCCCCAGCTGACCGGGCAGGATGCCATACCCCTCCATCCCAGCACACCTCCTACCCTTGCCAAAATCTAAATCCAGCCACAAGCAAGTAGATTAACCAGTCACAGAACCTTTTTTTTTTGAAAGATATATTTTAATCTTAAAATATATAAACAAACCCAGGTATCTCTTACCTTGATATAACTTAAAAAAAATCACACTAACCGGGAGCATCCTGATCAGTGCCCTAATACGTCCCCATTCTCCTCATAGCCCCAACCTCTACGTAGGTGGCTTCAACAATAGTCAGGGCAACAGTAAAGTGTGGTGGGATTAGAGGGAGATCGAGGACATGCCACTTTTCACAGTTAGTTGGTTCAATCTCCTCCATTACTTCCTGAAAAGCATTTAAGTCCCAGACTACTTTAACATACTTGATTTTGGAGGAGCTGACGTCACCAGCTGAAGTGGATGCCTGATCGCTGAGTTCCCGCTTCAACCCCACCGAATCAGATATTTAATCGTGGCCCTCTGCTTCCCCTTTGACCTGTAAAAATTATATATAGCCTCCACCCTCCACCAGTTTTCATACAATAAAGTTGCTTTGGATCCTGTGGAAGAAAATGGTGCCCAGGCCGCAGAGCTGTCAGAAGCTACACTCATGGGGAATATCCTACCTGGCGCCGTTCTTGGGCCAGAGATGTCTGATTTAACTTCACGAAGTGAGATGCGAGGTTGGTTCCTATAATTGAGGGCGGACATGAAGCAATTTAAACAAGAACTTTGGGGGAGTCAATTACTGAAATCAGAGAAGATATGGCAGTCTTAGGCTCGAGAGTAGACAATATGGATACGCATCTGGTTAGGCAGGCAGAACGAACAACTAGGCTACAAACTAAGCAAGCCCGCCTTCAGGAAAATCGCTCCAGATGCTGCAATTTGCGGGTCCAGGGCCTGCTGAAACTTCTGGACTTTGCCAATGCGCATCAAGTAGTTAAGAAAATGCGTACAATGTTGCTGGGCGATGAATCGGGAAGGTGGTATATCGAAAGCCTCAACTTCCATAGACATTGTAATTGAGCGAGCGCACCGAGCCCTCGGCCCCCAACAAGATAGACATCCCAGAGACAATCTTTTGCATGCATAGTTATCCTCTAAAAGCACGGCTATATACTGAGGCCCAAAAGAAACAATCATGGTAATGGAAGGCCACACAATTTGCATTTTTAATGACCTGGCCCTTACTACCTTGCCTAGTAGGTTAAAGAGGTTACTGTGGCACTGAGAGCCAAGAACATCTGAATCAGGTGGGCCTTCCCATTTAATCTGCAATTTTCAAGGAATGGAGTATCTTATAAGCTCAAGACGCTAACAGAGGCAGCAGATGTTTTCCAGCAGACGAATCTAAATGTTACTTTCGCTGTTCCAAAGCCGCCACAAGGAGATCACAAAATAGATGCCCTGCCAAAATGGAAGCGAGCCAGGAAAGGCAGAAAAGACTAAGACACCAGTCAGAGGAAGCTCGCTCCAATCTATCAGACCAGGGCTGATCGTGCTGATTTTGATCAGCAGCAAGACAGTGCATTTCAATCCGAGACTCAAGTCACCAATTTAATCATGGAGGCATAATATCCTACTAAAGAGCTGCCTAACAACTGATTTTCATTATTTGGTTGTATTTGGGGCATCCTTACTATTATCCTCGATGGAAAAGTGTATGCCGAGTATATTATGTTTTACAGAATTTTCTGTGGGGGGAGGGCGATTGGGCCTTCAATCAAAACAAACAATACTCAAAGCAAAGAAACAATATTACAGTACCAAAATAGAAAAATTTTCAAACAACCCAAGGACACTCTTTAGCATTGTAAAGAATCTCACCAATGACAAAACTGACACTCCCCAAAACCTACCAGAAAATAGATGTAATGAAATAGCTACATTTTTCAATGAAAAAATTATGAACCTAAAAACCAAGATTCCTAACACAAACAAACAAATCATTAAAATGCAAAAACGAGATGTCAATAAATGGACAGAATTTGAGGAAATTTCAGAACTAGAAGTAGAAACCCTGTTAAAAAGAATTAACCCTGCCCCACATGCAGAAGACACTATACCGACCTTGGACTTAAAAAAAATAACCAACACAGTTTCCCCAATACTAACAAAGATTATCAATCTATCCTTAACAGAAGGAACCATGCCAGACTCACTAAAAGGGGCAATTGTAAAACCAATCTTAATGAAAAAAAACAGTGATCCGAACATTCTAAGTAATTTCAGGCCAGTATCTAACCTACCTCTGATCGCTAAATTAATAGAAAAATTAGTACAAAAACAACTTGCTGAACATCTAGAGAATAACAACATGGCTTTCGCAAAAACTACAGTACTGAAACGCTACTGCTCGCCCTATCAGATAACATCATGAGAGGCTTTGACAACAGTAAGCGGTACATCTTATTGATGCTTGACCTATCAGCAGCATTTGATACGGTAAACCATAACATCCTACTAAACAGATTAGAAGAAATAGGCTCAAGTAACAAAACAATCAAATGGTTCCAATCATACCTAGGCAACAGATACTACCAAGTACAGATAAAAGACACAATGTCAAAGAAAATAAACCTTCAAACTGGAGTTCCACAGGGATCAGCCTTATCAGCTACCCTATTCAACATATACCTACTACCACTATGTCACCTACTGGCTGGTCTGAACATCTCATACTACATCTACGCTGATGATATCCAAATAATTCTACCCATCGACGATACAATTGAAAAGACACAAAACATAGCAAACATGTATCTGGATTTCATCAAGCAATTACTAAACCAGATGGAATTAGTGATTAACATCGATAAAACAGAATTCTTACTCCTGGAACGCAAAAACATTGAAATGGTCCAAACCCCATCATACTTAAAGACAACCAAAAAATTGTTCTAACTGAGAAAGTTAGAAACCTCAGAGTAATAATTGACACAGAACTTAACCTAAAACATCACATATCTTTAAAAGTAAGGGAAGGATATGCAAAACTCATGACCCTCAGAAGACTAAAACCCTTACCAACAACAAATAACTTCCGCTCAGTACTACAAGCTCTAATTTTCGCTATCACTGACTACTGTAACGCCCTCCTACTTGGATTATCACACACAACGATTAGACCACTCCAAATAATGCAGAACACGGCTGCAAGAATTTTGACTGGTAAAAGTAAAAGAGACCACATCACTGAAACCCTAATAGAATTACACTGGTTACCCATCCAGCAAAGAATACATTACAAAATACTATGTACCATACATAAATTAATACATAATGATAAAGCCGATTGGCTAAACACAGCACTACAAGTGCACGTCCCAAACAGAAACCTAAGATCAGCAAATAAAGCCTTACTGACCATCCCCTCAATCAAAACAGCCAAACCCACCCAGGTAAGAGAGAGAGCACTTTCCTTAGCAGGCTCTATGCTATGGAACTCCATGCCTGTCGAGATCCGCTTGCAAAGAGACATCAAAACCTTCAGAAAACATTTAAAAACATGGTTATTCAAACAAGCGTACAACAAAGAGAAAGGTGAGTAGAACACAGGGGTAAAATGGCAACTGGCAAAAACACCCAAACTCAATACCCAACTATACCCGGGTATTTTGCTCCATTTTTAATTTTTTATTATTATCTCTATACTAAATCCGGTTCTATAAATACGGACAAGTTACAACACGCTCTTTTAAGTATATATAAAGATCTTTGTTACCATAAAGTCTTGGCACATGTTTAATGATAGAATTTTTTATCTATTCCTAATAGTAATATTGGTGCCTTATTGTAAACCGTTATGATGGTACCCCAACTGAATGACGGTATAGAAAAGTTTTAATAAATAAATGCCTGATTATCAGCTCCCTCTTATGGAGGAGAGATCTAGCGATAGGTTTGGTGGATCATGCTTGATGGGAGGGGATTTTTACTAATCCGCTGTAGCTATAATGATGTTTTACTTTCTCAGTGGTGGTCATGGTAGCCTGGGGAGTTAATTTCGGGCTATGCTCTGTTATGGTTAATATTATTTGAAGTGGCTGAGAGGCACACAATATTTCTGATGTACACATGCTGCACCTAGGATAATCAGAATACTGTTTGTTAATGTCAAGGGCCTTAATTCACAGAGGAAGCGTAAACTTTTCTGCAAACTCTCGTATTTAAATGCTTCTATTGCACTGATCCAAGAGACTCATATTAGGAAAAGGCATGAGAAATTCTTATATTATAAAGATTTTCCATACCAATATCTGGCAGCAAGTACCAGAGGGGGCAAATATGCGGGAGTGGGGATTCTTATTTCTCGACACAACTTTTGAATTGATATCCCTGGTTCCTGACCCCCCAGGGGAGAGTTCTCTTTATTAAAATCAAAACGGCGAAGGAAACCTTCACGATATTAAATCTTTACATGCCCAAATACAGAACAATTACCCTTTTCCTAGCGTGTAGCCAGATGGACTCAGGGCCAGTGGCTTATGTGCTCCCCTGTTAGCAGATGGAGACGGAATCAGGTTTCAAAGCTACATCACCCTATATTTACCCCTGCAGGGACCTCAGCCATTCAGTATCTCTCTGTCTCCTAGCAGATGTGGACGTGCCAGCGTTTAAACAGGGTTGCAGTACTAGTTTATTTATTTAAAACTTTTCTATACCGACATTCGTTTGCACATCACATCGGTTTACATAGAATGGGTAAAAATAACTGTGGAAAGAAGAATGTTACATGGAACAGGGATTTAAAAGGAACATTGGTTTTATGAGGAAGAATGTGAGGTGAAGTCTCAAAAGTGATAACAAGGTGTTAACAGTTAAACTTAAGGAATAAATAGGGAACCTAGATGGCCGCACAGTAACGTTGCTCGGCGTTAGCTCCGTGGCTTTATTGAGAAAGTGCCTGCAAAATTCTTTGCCTTGATGGGTAGGAAGCGAAAACAGAGGGGGGAGCCTTACCCTGTGGTCCCTCCAACGATGCTTCTTACCGGACCCATGGACGCTCATGTCCTGCGTGGAGAACGTGTAGCGGGAGATCAGCCGCTGGAGAGTGGAGAAGGGGAAGAAGAGCGCCCCTCTCTCCTTGTCTCACTAATCTCCTCTTAGCCCTGCCGAGGGAACTCTACCTAGGAACCCTGCCGTGGAGAGAAGCACTGCCGGGGCGGCAGGAACGATACCGGACCACAGTGTTGAAGCATTGACCCTGGCAGGGTCCACCAGAGTTGCAAGCCCAGTTCTATCGGGGCAGCCAGGTGAAGGCGGAAGCATTTTGAACGGAGAGACCAGCATTCAAGCAGAGAATATTAATCAGATCATTGGAGACTATCTGGGAATCTATTGTGGAGATGAAAACTTCTATATTGCGTGTACTGCAATCATTGAGTATAAATGTAAAAGCTGGAAGAAAAAGTTGGGCATTGGCTCAAACTACTTCTAATTTGGAACAACAAATTATGATAAACAGATCAAATAAAAGGGCCCCAACAGGTGCAGACTTGAATGATAAAAGATAAGAATACGGCTGTTAAAATAGAGAATTTGGAGAACCAATTGAAAAATCATAATCTGAGATTTATAAATTTTCTGCAAATACCACTGAGTTCTCCTAGAGAGATTTTCAAGAGATATCTTCGGGAAGTTCTGCAAATTGAGGAGTCAGCAAAGCCACCTCTTTCAAATATATTCTATCTACCAAGAGTGGGAAACTCAATGGGGCAGAGAGGTTCTGGCTTCAGAAACCCAGAGAGGGGACTCCCCCCTGGATATCTCGGCAATCTTAGAGACATCAGATACTGAACAAGCAATCCCTGCAACTTTAATAGTAACATTAGCGTTAGAGCCTGATAAGGAGTGGTTGCTCAGGATGTGTTTAAGGAAAAGAAATGTGGTATTCCTTGGTTGTAGAATTAGAGTATTCCCTGATGTCTCTAAGGATACTCCAAAAAGGAGGAAAGCTTTCCTCCTTATGAAATCTCAAGTGTTGGCAGTTGGGGGAGTTTTCTTTTTAAAAATTTCCGTGCGAATGCATAGTTAAGTATGCGAGTAATACATATATATTTTTTGAACCCCCCCCCCCCCCAACTGACTCAATTTTTGATTGGGAAAACTCCAATTACGCCTGGAGAATCTGGTATAAATGCTTCAAGTCCCTCTTAAAAGTAAATTTGTTTCTCCACAGATACTGTGCATTTACTTTGATGGAAAATAGATGTCTTATTAGAGGTTGTGCATTTCCCCCCTCCATATTCTGTGGACTTAACATTAAGAGAATAAGTTGTATAAGACTGTTTAAAATGTTTTCTTTTCTTTGTATGCTAATTTGGGATTATTCTCTGTATTCTCATTACAAGATGTTATCTTGTTAATTATGTTAAAAATTAATAAATTAAAAAAAAACTTAAGGAATAAATAAAACTTGGTGGTTAAATGAGATAAGGGAGGGGGAAGGGGCAGAGGGGAGGGGGATGAATGGTGAATAAGGGTTGATGACGGGAAGAAAAACAGAAAGCTGGCGAGTACAATTGGGGGGAAAATGGGATTATGTACAGTGGTGAGTACAATGGGGGAGGAAGGGGGTTATGTACAGTGGCGAGTACAATGGGGGGAGGAAGGGGGTTATGTAAAGGCCTGTTTAAAAAAAAATACAACTAAAAACTTGCCTATTCAAAGTATGGGCGCAGTGTTCTTGGCGAAGGTCAGGGGGCATAGAGTTCCAGATTGAAGGTCTGGCTATGGATAGTGCACGTTCTTTCGTAGAGATGTGGTGCGTAAGTTTGGGGAAGGATGTGTAAAGGGATCCTTTATAAGCAGATCTGGTAGGTCTATTCGAGGAATGAAAGTGTAGGGAGTCATTTAGCCAGTGAACATTCTGGTTGTGGAGTGACTTGTGTATGACTGTGAGACTCTTATGGAGAATTCTGAAGGGGATTGGGAGCCAGTGGAGGTCTTTAAAGATAGGCGTCATATGATCCTTTCTGCGGGTATTAGTGAGGATTCTGGCCGCAGCATTTTGTAGCATTTGGAGAGGTTTGATGGTGGTTGTGGGGAGGCCTAGGAGTAGGGCATTGCAGTAGTCGATTTTGGAGAATATTGTGGCTTGAAGGACTGTACGGAAGTCATTGAAATGGAGGAGGGGGTCTTAGTTTTTTTAGAACATGAAGTTTGTATTAGTAATCCTTCATGGTGGTTTTGGATGAATTTTTTAAGGTTCAATTGGCTATCTAAAATGACGCCTAGGTCTCTTACATGTTGGGAGATATTTACAGAAGGGTCAGAGGGGGTCGGGTTATTATGGTCAGGTGAGATAAGAAGCTCAGTTTTGAATGTGTTAAGGGCAAGATTGAGGTTTGTGAGGAGGTGGTTAATCGATGTGAGGTAATTGTCCCAGGTCTTGAGGGATTTGGAGATAGATTCAGTAATGGGAGTAAGGATTTGGACGTTGTCCGCATAGATATCTATTGAACCTGGACAGGGAAGCAGTGGGTCTTAATAGAATAGGATGTAGTGGGGATCATGGCCCTTTCTGCTTTACCCTGGCAACCTAGACCTACATGGTCTAGGTTGGACAATCTTCCACCAACCTTAATAATCTTGTTGGAAGTATGGAATAAGTGGAAAACTACAATAGTGGGACAAGGGAATTACTTTTATTGCACACACTTGTTTCACAATACATCTTTCACTATTGGCATTGCCAAATGAGCTTACTACTCTTGGAACACATTTTCTTTCAGGGCCGTCTCATCACTTTCAAAGAATTGATGGACAAGTATGGTCTTGGTACTTCGGAGTTCTTAGCATATGCTCAAATGCTCAGAACACCACTCCGAGGTGGGTTACAAGCAAGCCTATATTTGAAGGCTTCTGTGACCAAGCAGATAAACTTAAACGCTCTGTTCTTGTTGTATCGTCTGCTTAATAAGGAAATCTCTAAACCTTTCTCCCATATGCGTGCCTGGGAGAAAAACCTGGAGATGGCCTTGAATGTCTCCGATTGGGATTCGGTATTTTTGTCAGCTAGTAAAAACTCTCTGTTTTCACATTGTTACAGGAGAACTGCTATAAGGTGCTATATCGATGGTACCTGACCCCATCCCATATACATGTAATGTTCCCTATGACAGAAGATAAATGCTGGCGGAGTTGTGGGCAAAAGGGAACTTTTTTTCATATATGTGCTGGAGTTGAGGAGGAGCCTAGTAGTTAGAGCAGTGAGCTATAAACCAGGAGACCAGGGTTCGAGTCCCGCTGTCGCTCCTTGTGACCTTGGGCAAGTCACTTTACCCTCCATTGCCTCGGGTACACACTTACTGGCCGATACAGTAAACCATGCGGGAGAGCGCCCGCACTCCTGTGCGCGCGATTCAGTAATTTAATTTATTTAAATTAGGGCCTGCGGTAAAAAGGCCCTAGTG